>NW_020273584.1:119716-222674 GCF_003268045.1 Sipha flava | reverse complement strand
TATTATTATTATTATTATTATTATTATTATTATTATTATTATTATTACTATTAGTATCCTTAGTATTTATGTGGGGATAAATGTTGACTATGCATTTTGTCCATTTTATACATACAACACCCGTTATCGAGATGTCAGTCGTGTAACAGCTAAGCAACAGTGTATTCATTTATTGTAAGCGTATTAATATTTTAAATAACGACTCGATAAAAATAGTTTATTAGTTCATATAGTAATTGTGTGAATCAATAACTTCCTCGTCGACTTCTAAAAGTGCGAACTTAAAACGTGATCGACGGAATTCACCAAACCAGTCGCAACATCACACATAGATATGAAAGAAAAAAACGCGGACAGGAATTTGTCTTTTTTGTCGAACGCAAACACGGAGGCGCTCGATAATATTGAAGAGTTACTGTCTCGCACTGAATTAGCTTATCATTGATAGAGAAACTAAAAAAGGAAAAAAAAATTACACAGTGACCTACTATCGTTGTAACACTGGCGTCAGCAATACACCAATAATACAGTACAATATAAAGTATACTGTTAAACACAGTAATACGTAAAGAATAATATACGTATATTGACAGTGTTAATAATAATTAAAAAAAAAAAAAAAAGAGGAAGATACCCACTGCGTATTGTATGTGGTCTCCGCGCCAGCAGATTCGGAGCTAGAACGTCACCGAAGAAACTTGAAGACTTCGTGAAAGCGGCATCGGACCATTAAGGACGAAGACATCCAAAACCAACGTTCCACTAGTTCCAAGGGACCAGGTAATCAACAGGCAATCAACCGCTCACTATGCATATATTCGTCAAATATCTCGTCGTAATATTGTAAGTTCTACTATACATACAATATTACGACGAGATATCTGTAAATATTATAAATATTCAGTTAAGTTCTACTATACATAATTGAATATTTACAATTTATTTTACTTAGTCTTAGTATATTGTATAAGTAATTGAGCTTGTACCGTTAGCATTAATATAATTGTAGCTTTGGTAGGTTATATCAAACCCTGTAAGAGACTTCACCGAATTTAGCGAAAACAATTCTGCTGATAATAACCCATTTATAAATAGGCCTGTAACGAACGTATTTACGAGAGAAAATAAAATAAATTCTGACGACGATAAAAATCTAATCGATTTGAGAAATTTAAATCTAGCCCAACCATCATTATCACTAGAAACGTTAATTAAACATATACCTAATTTCGAAAATAAAAAAGGGGGAGGCATATATCGATTTTTAAATGCTTGCGATTTTGCAATAGGAAACGTAGAGTCCTCGTTAAAAACTGTATTAGTTCAAGCAATTCGAACAAAATTGAGTAGTAAGGTTTTTGCTGTAACGCAAAATAGAAGTATAACAGATTGGGTAAGTCTTAAAACACTACTTGCAAGTACGTTTCGCGCATAGAGAACCCCCCGGTATTTAAAACTTGAATTGAACTCTGTACGGCAAAAACTGGATGAATCAGTTCAAGATTACGCAACACGGATAGAGAACCTTCTTTGCGAGCTATTTAATATTAATGTTAGCGGAAAAATTACAGAAGCTGCAACCGCAATTCGAGACTATATTAAAGACACAACCCTGACCACATTCGTCAAAGGCTTAGAACAAAATTTAAGGAAAACTATCAAAGCGCGACATCACGCTTCGCTAGAAGAAACCATAAACGATAGATTGGAAGAAGAAAAGCTATTAAGATCAAATCTAGACACTCAACGTTTACTAAAAGATAAACAAGGAAAAAATATGGTGTCTTAACATTGTTCATTATTTCACAGGACCAATCATAATATTGCACAGTGCAGATTTACAAGGACAAACTCGTTTTCAAGGAACACAGGTCAGAAAAATGATTTACAACCAGCGGCACCAAGTGCATCTGTACGCAAGATATCCTACTCATTCTGTAAAAACAAAGGATACAACATAGATGAATGCTTCAAGAAAAATAGGGCTGATAAACGGCAGGCCGGCAATCAATCTTCGACGTCGGAAAACGACTCGAGACTGAATAGAGAGGGCATTCGTTCAGTCAAGGACGTGAAAATAATAAGCCCAACTCAAACAAACTAATTCTCCAAATCATAAAATTTAAAAATAAGCATATTATATGTTCATCTTCACAAAGGACCACAGATGAAGTAAATATGTTAGTGGATACCGGATCAGATGTCAATATAATTAAAATCAACACACTACAAGATGGATATTGAGACAAAATATCCTGTAATAAAATATTCAAAGTTAAAATATCCAATGGATAAAATAACCAATATATAGGACAAAATATCCAAATAAAAAAAATTATAAAAATTTGAATTATTAATACCTGTATAATTATTTTTATTTAAATACGTTATTGTTCATTTTTAGATCACATTTTAATAACATTAACATTAACAATACTTATACTTATTAATAATACAGTTATAAAATAAAATGTTGTGTTATATAATAATTACATCTTTAGTTTTATGTAGTGCGTTACACTATATCATGTATTAGTTTTAAATAATATTTAAATAAATATAGTCAGTTAATTATTTATGATTAATGATTATATATGACAAAATTAATTTATAAAAAATCTGTTTAAGAAGAGGTATGTAATAAATTATCGTATTATATTTGCTATTGCACTTAAAAAAATATCTAATTCTTTTTTACCATTAATATATTCAAGACAAAATAGCTTACATTCACATTATCCTTCACATTGATTATTTGTTCGGTTATCATCGCGCAAAGTTGTTTCCATAACATTCCATGCCGATGGCGAATACAAAGTAGCAATTTTACGTTACAGCCCCTTAACCCCCCCCCCCCTACGTGCACCACTGGATTTGACAAATAGCTGGACGTTTTAAGCTATTTGATTTCACGCATTGCCATGATATCATTTCTTTTCCTTTGTATTTTATTACGTACATATAGCCATTTAAACATGCCTTCAATCCCCCTTTATTTGAACTAATTAATGCCATCATAGAAAATAAATTAAACAAAATATTAACTATAAATATGTAAATAATTATAAAGTATTATAACAAACTAAATATTATAAAAATCACACACTGACAAACTGCACAAAATAATTCTATTACCGGTAAACATCAATAATTAAAATCAATACTTTGATTCTACACCGATGACAGCAGGTAATAGTAGATGAAATTGGCTTGTTAGCTTAAACTAATTTATAATATCTGCTACGGTATAGATTACAGATATAATATGCGTAATAGCGATGTAACACTGACAACTTAAGTCCCGTTATTATACAGATATTATATCATACAACATAACATAGTTTTATTTTTACTATTATTATTTTATTACTGTATTATAAAATATTAAATAATGTTAATTTTGATTTAAAAATGAACAATGTATCTAAATAAAAAATAAATAAAAAAATTATGTACAGATACACAGATTTTTATTATTTTTTTATTTGAATATTTTGTCTTATACATTGATTATTTTATCCCTGGATATTTAACCTTGGATGTTTTGACTTGGATATTTTAGTACAGGATATTTTGTCCTAGATACTACAAGATGATGTTCTAATTGACACTAATAGAAAACATAAATTACACAGCATTGCCAATGGAAGGAAGTATAACTGTTCAACACTATCGGTTCGACTACGTTGGATATATTGATTAGAAACAATAACTTTAGAGCAGAATTTTTGTGGTGTACGCAGAATTTCCTATAATCGAAGATGGCATTCTGAACGAACCCTTTCTTACGGGAAACCAGGCGATTATTGACGTCGGAAAATGATAACTTTGTGAAACCATCGTCCCTGTCTATGTAAATAACCAGGAAATGGAACTCAAGGATATTTTGATTCATGCGCAACCGATCACCGATAATATTTCTTGCGGCAATGTACTAAATCAAGTTATAAATCAACAGTTGTTAATAAGTATAATCAACACATCAGACAATCCATACGAATTGGAAATACCAGGATTTATATATATATATATATATATATATATATATACAAAGTATGAATAAGCTTATATATAAATTTATCAATGAATTTTCCATAAAAACTATTGGTCAATCAACACAAATAATTTCAAATTCTTCAAATAGATTCGAAAGTATAAAAATCGCATTACGAACAGAGCATATGACAAATAAAGAACGGGCCACAATTCAAGTACTATGCTTTGAATATGCTGACATATTACATTTGGAAGATTGCATGTACCGATGTAATATATCATGAGATAAAAACTCCTGATGTAACACAACCAACATATCAAAAACCTTATAACTTATAAGGTTAGTTGTTTCACTACCTTAACACATTGAGATTCTTCTTCGAAGTCTTCAATTACACTTTTTATTTCATTAAAATATTTGCAATAATACTGGACAGCTTTTATCCATGTACCCCATCTGGTCGTTATTGGTCTTGGTGGATTTGGCAATTCAGGGCATTTCTCATTAAAGATTGCTGTACGTTTGGGACATTTTAAAAACGTTTTTTTCATTCCTCCAATCAACTGATCTACATCTTGGTAGTGTGCACGTACTTCTTCGCAAACATTGTGTAATGCATGTGCCAAGCAAGTCACATGTACGAGTTTTGGGTAAAGCGCTTTTATACAATCACCAGCTTTTTTCATATAAGGCGCCGCATCTGAGAAAAATAGCAAAACATCGTTATGTTTTACACCATTTTCCCACAAAATATGCATAGCTTTATCGAATAGTTGGAATATTGTACTATGATTCACTTTCTCCAAGTATTCTGTGTGAATAACGTACATATTACTTGGATTTTGTGGTTGTAATGTGCCCACTATTACATTTGCAACATTACGACGTACAGAGTCCGTAGTCTCATTAATAGACACCTATATTTTTTGGTCTGTTATTGTATCACGAATTTTCGCCAATGTATTTTCATAGCATGAATTAAAATATCCTTTACGTAATGTCGACTCGTCAGGAATAGTTTTTTTGCAATATTTTGTTAAAAATTCACAAAAATGTTTATTATTTAGTTTATTCATTGGAATATTTGCAGCTACCAATGTTGAACATAAATCGGCATTAAAATCTGATTGACTACTAAACTGTTGTAAAAATGGTTGAAGTAATGCAGACTTTTCATTTTCGTGTCTTTTAACAGCTTGAACATGTTTTTCTCTCCGTACATGCTGTTGTATATTATATTTTTTTTCATGTGACACTTTTGTTTCACAAAGTTTGCAATATAAAATCGATCCATCTGGTTGAAAAATTTCTTCACCAAATTCTAACACTAATTGTTTTAAAAATGCATTCGTTTTGACTTTTGGCATTTTAATAAATTACAACACTATAAAGCACTATAAAACTTAAATTTTAAACACGTCTATATCGATGTTATACTAGTATTGAGCGTAGGTTCTACAAACTATATGCAATAGTCGATAAGTTATCGACCCATAAGCTATCTGTAGATCGATAATCTATACATTTAATGACGTTTCGCACTAATGGTACGGTCACGGTCATTATTGCGGGTTTTCACATTTCTTATTAAGTAAATAAACACTTTTCTTTTATTTTCATAGCATAACAAACAAATAAAAATTCCACAGCTTGAATAACTGAAAAAAGCAATAAAAAGCAAAAAAAGCATTTATACTAAAAAAAGCAAAAAAAAGCAAAAATAAATTTGTTTATTCGAATCAGATTAACGTGAAACGAATTTATGTATAAAAATTAGATTTCTATCTTAAATATATAAAAAGAAGCATTTGCTTTAAAATCCGAGCCCTACTTATAAGCTACCATATTCCCAATAAGGAAAAATAGCTAAACAAGTGGAAGAGATGAAACGAGATGGCATAATAACGCAAAGCAACAGCCCGTGGAATACACAACTATTGGTGGTGCCGAAGAAGGAAGATGCATTGGGAAACAAAAAATACACAGTAGTAATGGATTTCCGAAAGCTTAACAGTACCACGGTAGGCAATGCTTTTCCCATGCCTAACGTGACGGAAATAATTGCAATCAATTGCGAATTAAAGGGCGACTTGTGATCGGCGGAATTAACCAAACTGGTCGCAATATCCGAACCTACGGACATAACCGAGCGGCTCACAACAAAAGCTCGATATAATTTGGTATTAAGATAATTATAGATCAGATATCATATAATAATGATATAATCATATATATCAGAAATTAAATAATTTAGAAATATAATTTCTGCACCTATTATTATTACATTTTAATTAATAAATATTTTTAGTTAACAGTACTCAATTCATCCAAATTCGGATATTCTAATGGTAAATGATTGGTGTTTTATCATTATAATTTAATACTACATTTTTAGTTAATATGTCAATATCGAGGACCCAGGAGGCAATCGCCCCTTTGGCACTCTGTTTGGGTACATATATTTTTTAATCAACTTTTTAACTGTTATTATTATTATTTTAGTTTTTGTTAAACTCAATTATTGTTTAGCTAATTAATTTATAGTTTATATTTACATTACTGTTTTCAAAAAAACATGTTTTAATACTAAAGAGTTATAATCAGGTATATCATATATTTTGATTAGAATAATTGTATACTTATTTATTATTTGTATCTATGATTTCTTTGACATTAACAATTAATATTGCATAATTTATTATTTCACAATAAAAAAAAATAGGTATTAATTTAAATTGAATATTTTTGATGTCTAATTTTCATTTAAATGTATGTTATATCAACTATCTTCATGTTATTCTCCACTTATTTCTACCTATGTGTTCAATATAGGTACATTATAAAATTTAATAATATTAATGTATGGCTTTCCTACAATTTTTAGTCACCCATCCTTGGTTTAAACTAAAACTGTTTGTAAAAAAAATTAATAATCATTAAATTATTGTTTACAGATTCTCATACTGGCCAAATATTTATTAAATTGACGTGTCCAAATAACTGTGGTAAATCTTATAAGAATCAAAACTCTCTAAGAAGACATTGGTTATATGAATGTGGTGGTAAACGAACATTCCTTTGCAACGTGTGTGGCAGAAAATTTTCGCAGAACACAAGTCTAAAAACACATTTAGCATTAATACATGAAATTATAACTTGATTGTCTTTTTTTTTAATGATGATTAAAATGTATATGAGTAAACGTAGATAATTATTTTCAATAGGTATTTGTAAAAAATAAAAATAAAATTTATATAAAAGTTGTAAAACATTTAAAATATTCCATTGTAAATTCTTAACTGTTATTATTTTATTATTATGTTTACATTTATCTAAGGCTTTTGATAATAACATTTCTGTATGGATCCTTTAAAACTGTATTAGCTCACTAAGATAATAATCCTAGTACAATTAATTGTGTGTATATTTACATTTAATTATCTGCCATATAATATAATAGTTCAATATAATTTGAAATATTATATTTACTTAATTGAGTTTATTTAAGTTTATTCAATATTAATAATAATAAATATTAAAATCAATATTAATTTTTTTTCTATTTATTATAAGCATTTTAATTTATATGGACAATTCATAACCTAACCTGTAATTGAAATTAATTTTTTATAACTTTTTATTATTATTTTGTAAATAAATGGGTAAATATGGCTTTTCGTTATTTCTTCTCCAATGCACTATTATAATGTAATAAATTAGAAATGTTGTAAATAATTTATGAATTAATTAAAACTCTTATTACAGAGTACCATCAAACTATGAAAACTGGTTACTTCTGTCCCAACAAATGTGGCAAAAGTTATAAATATGTCTATAATTTAAACAGACATGTGAGATATGAATGTGGAGTTGCCCGACGATTTTTTTGTCCGTGTTGCAAAAAGACTTTTAAACAAAAAACAGCTCTGCAAGGACACGCAGCTAACATTCACAAATATCTTATTAGATAAAGCTGGTAAAAATAATATAAAATGTAAATATTAATATATTTTTTACCAATAAATCTAATATAGACGTATACAAGTTGAATGATTATTAACAAAGTTACATAATAAGTAATTTAATTGAATAACTTATTATTTCTATGTATATATATATATGTGTGTGTGTGTGTATGTTATTGTCAATGTCAATGATGTAAATTAGGTAATAATATAAATGTCTAGTAAATATCACAAATATCTAACTTTAGTAGACGTTAAAGTCACTCAGGAATAATGTAGATTTCTACAGGTGAAAATATTTTTAAATTAGATTCAATATATCCAGAAATTACTCCTTACACACTCATAAACTTACAAACTTTACTTTATGTGTATGTGTGTGTGTGTGTGTGTGTGTATGGTATATATATCAGAAATTAATTTAGTAACATAATTTCTAGTGTTGAAAATGTCATAAAGTTATAATAATTGACATTTGCAGTGAAATATTACTAACTAGGCAGTTCCTTAGAGTAAAAAAACTTATGAAGTGACAAATTTAATAAATTATTTTAAAATTATATAAATTAAAATTAAAATTTTATAAATTCATATTTTTTTTTTTTAGGATGATACACAACAAGAATTCAAGAATTCAATAGTAATAATGACAATATGAAGCTCAATTTCTCAAGTCTATTTTTTTTATCATATTAACTTTTAAAAAAATGTATACTGAATGAATGTATTTTATAATATTTTAATTTAATAAAAAAATAATGTAATTATCATCAAAAGAATTATTTCAAGAAATTTGATAGTATTTTCATTAAGTACCTACTACTTTGCTAAATGTTGAATATCATACTACTGTTTCAGATTTTCAATGTTAAACAAGATTCAAATTTATGTTACTGTCAATATTTGTATTATTATTTATAACCCTCTAGTTTTTATGACGTTGGCATTGTTCACTAACTACATCAGTCGTGTGACAAATCTCTTATTAACTATAAATTAATTTTATATTTATTCTAATTCTATACAGTCTATTTATATTAAATTAAACTCAGTTATTTTGAAATTTTGTTCGTTCGGGATGACAAAGCATTTCCTACTCAAAATCGAATCATAACGGGTCTCCAAAAATTACTCGAAAATGCATTCAGCGCTCAAAGAATATAAGTATACTTTCAGTTGGAACTAAACTTGACGAGATAAAAATCTGACGAAACTATTCAAGATTACGCGACTAATGTGAGAAACTTTCTGGAACAAATTCTGCAATGTCCGTGTAGATGGAAAGAGCGTATAAGCAACGACAGCAACACATCTGATAGTACATCAAACAAACTACTCTCACGTAATACAGAGTGGTTAAGAAAAGGCGGACACATTTCAAAACTGTCAAATTGTTAAATTTAATCATATGAGGTTGAAAGTAAAAAGAATGTGTAGAGGAACATGATAATTTTTATTTACACAATGAAAAAAAATGAAAAATTATTAAGTGTGAACAATTATTTCATTTAGTGGCGACCCTCTTCGGCAATGCATTGCTCAAGACGGTCTCTGAAGTTGTCTATAACTTTCTGCACCATGTCCTCTAAAATTTCAACAATTTCACGTTTAATTGCTCCTTCAACTCCTGAATGTTTCTTGGTACATCCACATAAACTTTAGAATTTACGTAACCCTAAAGGAAAAAGTTAGAAGGACTGATACCTGGGGAGCGCGGAGGCCAGAAAACGTCACCATATCGGGAAATAACGCACCCGGGGAATATTGTTTGCTGCAAAAAAGCAATGGAAACTCTCGCGGTGTGAGCTGTGGCTCCGTCTTGTTGAAACCAAATTTTTTCCATATCAACTTCATTTTCTTCGAGATGAGGGATGAGAAATTCTTGAAGCATACCGAGGTAACGCTCAGAGTTGATAATCACTGCTTCTTCTCTTTCGTTTTCGAAATAATAGTGCCCAATTATTCCGAATTGGGAAATTCCATACCACATCGTCACTTTTTGGCTGTGTAGAGGCCGTTGGTGTAATTCTCGCGGGTTTTCCGCAGCCCAATACCGACAGTTTTGTTTGTTAACGAAACCGTCCAAATAAAAGTGGGTTTCATCTGTCAACATCACCATTGCATATGAATCTTCCAAAATTTACAACATGCTCCTACTAAACTATTCACGCTGAGTATAGTCAGTCGGTTGAAATTTTTGACCAATCACTATTTTGTAAGGATGGAATTTCAATTGTTTATTCAAAATGTTCATTAAACTTATGCGAGAAATGCCTAGCGATTGAGAACGGCGTCTGATGGACCGACGTGGACTCTGCTAAACGGACACCCTTACGCGTTCAATGTTTTCAGTCGTAACTACTGATGGTGTAGGACTGACACACTACAATGAGTACGAAAATTGTTCACCAACCGCAAAATTGTGTTACAGGCTGGAAGAATGTCACGCAAACCAAGTTCAAACCGACGACGGAAAGCACATCACTTGGACACAATTGACTCACCATTTCAAATAAATTCGGAAACAGCAAAAATACGATGCTCAACGCTCCTTTGTCCATGGCTACTAAAATTACATTCCCTCGTTACAAGATAATAAATATTTTTAGTTATTTTCTCAATTCAACCAAATTCGTATATTCTAATAGATAGGTAATGATTGGTGTTTTACCATTATAATTAATATTACATTTTTTATTAATTTGGTAATTAATATGACAATATCGAGGGCCCAGGAGGTGATCGTCCCTTTAGCTCCCTGGCCAGTTCGCCCCTGATTGTGTACATATATTTTCTAATCTACTTCTTAATTATTATTATAATTATTATTTTAGTTTTTCTTGTACTCAATTATTGTTTAGCTAATTAATTTATAATTTAACTTATATTTATATTGTTTTCAAAAAATCATATTTTAAATACTAAAGATATAATATTTATAATCAGGTATATCATATATTTTAATTTGAATAATTGTTTACTTATTTATTATTTGTAATTATGATTGTTTTTTCAGTAAATATTTATGTTGCATAATTTGTTGTTTCACAATAAAAAAAATATTGATTTAAATTGAATGTTATTCTCCACTTAATTTTACTTATGTGTTCAATATAAGTATATAATGAAATTTAATAATATTAATGTATAGCAGCATCTGCAAATACAGTTGCTATTTTTAAATATACTTTTTGTCTAAAAAATAATATCCCCTTACTATGTTCAACTTAATAGTAATATCATGCTTACAAGTACTGATCATGTTTTTTTTTTTTTTAGAAAATCAAAATGTGTATATTTGCCCAAATAAAATGTGCCAACGTACATATAAATTCAAAACAAGCTTAAATAAACATGTAAGACTTGAATGCGGAGGGCAAAAAAAATTCAATTGTAGTATATGCCCAAAGGCATTTTCACAAAAAGTTACATTGTTAAATCATTTAGCCATAATACATAATTATATTGAATGAAATTAATTTTTTTTTTTGAGTATTTGTAATCAAATAAATAAAATTAAAAATGAAAAATGATTTTATATTTTTGTTATTATAACAATTATATTAAATACATACTTACTACATGTATAAACTAACATAAAGACAAATTTAAAATAGAATAATGTATCATTTATTCAATGACAAATAAATTACATATGTATATATAAAATATGCATTTTACCATGTTCAATTTTTGTGAATTATTATAAATGTAATCCAATAATTTTCTAAAATAAAATTATTTCGTGTTAAGAATTAAGTTATTAATAATTTCTCAATTTCATAAAATATGTGACTCTTAACATTTCTGCAATCATGGATTCCTTTATTTTGCTTTCTTTCTTCTTATTGAATACTATTATAAGGAAGTTTTAGTTTATAAATTTACCATAACTTTGTATTTTAATATATTCAACAAATATTTGTGATACTTAATTATTAAAAAAAAAATATTTATGTAATATGAAGATATTGATTCCTATACAATTAGATTCCAACTCTTTGATATTTACTTTTTATGTAAAATCAATAATTATTAATTTTTATTATATGAAAATATAATCATTATATATATATATATATATATATGTATTTATTTATTGATCCTGAATAGGTATATTTATAATAATGAACTTTTGACTTTTGAGCATAGCCTTGTATCTCAGGTTATTAATAAAGAAATGATACCATTTTTTTTTGTCTGTCATAACTTAATGTATTTTTTAATATTTATGTGTGTTTTTATTATAATTTGTGATTACGTATTAGAAATATTTCAATATTCAATACTACATGATATTAAATATTAAACATTTATTAAACTATTTATTTTTTCATATCTATTTTGTATTTCCTTTGCATTTATATTTTTAATTACTTGAAAACTAATTTCAATACTAACACTTATTAATTATTTGTAAACAGTAAAATAGAATTAAAAAAAAACATATTTGTATGTCCAAACCAAATTTGATAGCAAATATATTTAATTATCAAGGGAGTCACTATAACCATGTCTATTATGAATGTGGGAATTTGAAACAAATCACATTAGCTGATAAATTTTTTTTTTCAAAAGGGCAATTTCAAAGCTTATCTTAATACCATTCATGGTCATTTGGCAATTTATTAATTTCTGGTTTTTATAAATTGTATTTAATATACATTTTTAATGAAATTAAAATTTTAGATGTAAGTAAAAGTAATATTGTAGTATTATATTATAATTACTAGTCTTGCACTAAATCATATAGGTATTACTATTTATCTATAAATATTCATATTTTAATATAAAAAAATGTACAATGTTTTATGTCTTGCACTATTTTAAATTTCCAAAATATATGGTATATTTTATAAACAATAAAAAAAAAAGCAATTAAATAAAATTGAATGGTATGTTAAAGTGAGATTTTCTTGTTAGTTTACTTTACTTAGTAATATAGATAACTATCTGCTAATAATAGAATAGTTGCATTTTTAATTTTTACTTGAAGTGCTAGAAAGTTTTTTTTGTTATTTATTTATTTTTCTTCTAATATGTATATATAATAATAAATATGTATCTTCAACTTATACAATATTTCTAAACTAAAATAGCTGTTTACAAGTTGCATACAAAATAGACAAATAATGCTATGCATTAGGAATTATGATAAACTATTAAACAAATTTGCATTATTTGAATTATCTTACATGTTTTACATTATATCATACGCAATATACAACCTCATATAATATATTTTATTGTCTAACATCAAAAACTCAAGTTAATTAAATTTAATTGAAAACAAATAAATATCTACAATTAGTTATATTTAATATAATTAAATATAACTTATTAAATATAACTAATTGTAGATACTTATTTATTTTTTTTATTTATAAATGTTATATACAATGTTTTGACTACTTCTGCACCTTTATAATGTTTTGAGTTATAGCACTGATTATAGATCTATTTTATAATAAATTATTTTAGAAACGCTTTACCAAATATAATACTTACCAATTAAATTTGTAAATGTCTTCGTTATTTAAGTATTTATGCATATTTCCACAACTTTTACATTATAATCAGTACTAGATATTATATATAATAGAATTATATGTAATTTTGTTATTATTTATTTGTAATGAAATTTTTAATACTTAGGTTATCAAAATTTGGCTGAATTCAACCCTCAATCTGAAAAGCTATTCAAGTATACATTTTATAAGTTTACCTGTCCTAATTGTCAACGAAAATATTCAAAAAAATCAAGATTAATGCATCATTTGAAACATGAATGCGGTTATAAACGATTTCAGTGTAATATTTGCAATAAAACATTTGGAAGAAAAGACCATTTGAAAAATCATGTAATATGTGTACACAAAATGATTTTATCATTGTAAAAAGTATTATACTAGATCAGTGGCATAGCCAGAATTTTTTTTTTTGGGAGGGGGTTAATCAATTTTTACTCAACAGTGGTGTAGATAGGTTTTTCCATAGTTGAACATGTGGATGCCAAAGTTCTATTTAAGATTTTGGTTCGTATAATCCTTAATAGATATTGATTTAATTATACTTTTGATATTGTATTTTATACTAATATGAAATAAATTATTTTAGGTATACATTTTACTTACTGAAAAAAAAATAATAATAAAAATAGCAATGAATTTTTTTTTTAATAACACATAATATAATAGACCAACATTTTATAAAATAAAACAAAACCCTACTTAATAAATATGAATATAATATGATGAATAAAAATAATTATCAATACCTATTTAATTACTTTTTAATATTATTAATTAATTTTATTATTAAATGACAAAAAATTGAAGTGACAATATTAACCTTATAATACAACAATATTAAGCCTTTCCGCTGTTAATAAATGTGTCAAATATTCAATCATCTGAAGTTTCAATGTCTTTATGAATAGACAATAATGCAAGTCCGACAAGTCTTGATTCTGAAGTTGAATTCGCGACCTATGCACAATATTATATGCAGTAAATACCTACTACCACAGATAAATAGCTGTAAAGTGTTAACATTAAAATTTTTAAATATTTTTACTTTTTTAGCAATTTTCATGAACCATTAATATAATTTTCTTAATATTTCTGAGGGGGGGGACTGCAACTTCTTCAGCCCATCATCTGGCTACGCAACTGTACTGGATATTATTTATACTCTTTTTCTACCTATTTATCTATTTTATACTATACTTTACTATTTATATAAGCTATTTATTTAGTTATGAAGTAAAATAAAATAAATAATATACTAATGATTTATGATACTATATAAACTCTATATCATTATCAGTAGTAACTGTAGCAAGGCGTATAGAAGAACTAGGAACTGATATCGAGAGTAGGTACCCTAAAAGAACAAATTTCTAAACTTATTTTTTATTCCCTGGCCCTTGATAAAAGTACAGATTAAAATACATGTTTTTACTACAAATGCGGTCTACAAGTTTTTTAAAAAATAATACGTGTCCTGCTGCATAAAAAGGTTGAAAACCCCTGATAAAGACCCTAGATTTATTCACCTTAACAACCATAAAAGATCATAAAAATCTTAAAGTATCATAAGATTATGGCATCTTAAATTTGAATTTGAACCAAAATTATAATGTCCCATTTGTTTTTAAAGATTTATGAACCAAGATACAATGTAATACATAGTATTAGTTCATTGGCAATTGTTGTCCTGTACTCATTATATTTTATTCCTAAATCTATTTACTTATATATATATATATATATATATATATATATATATATTCCATACTTACATCATTATGTTCCACATAATATTAATTATTATTTATCCCTCAATCATTACGCATAACGAATATTATTACAAATAGTTGCTAAATAAAATAAATACAATTCAGGTGAAAATAAATCAAAATTATAATTTGCCTTAACTACCGCGTAAAATTAAAAAATGTTAAAGATTTTATAAACAAAAAAATGTTTTTTGATAAACATGAATTAATAAACCATTGAACCTATATTTTGTATTTAATTTAAGAAACTGTACGAAGAGTTTAAAAACATAAAATTGTATATATGAAGAAATATTGAAACCAATGAAGGTTTGTATGGCTAACGCCAAAAATGAATCGATTATTTTTTATTTATCTTCTTAATGTTAAAAATTTTATCTTTTTTTTAGTATAAACTGTTTAACTATTATTTATAATGTAGAAGAATTATGTTGTATTTTCTGTTATTTGGCAAAAATTGTTAATATTTTTATAACAATTATTATATTTATCATAATTATTATTTTTAATGATTATTAATATATAAATATATTACGTATGTATATAATATAATTAATTAATTAAAAAATAATTTAATTTTAAATGCATGCTTTTTCTTTTAACTAATTAGATTTTGAACACAAGTGTAAACACAAAATGGATATGATTGATTAAATTATAGTCTAGTTGTAGTTTACATACATTTTTTTCGAACTAAATCATAATCGGGATGCAGTTTACCGATAAAAAATTAATTTTGGCGCACTTGAATGATTAATTATCTTACTTGGAAAAATAAATATTAATAATAGAATATTGAAGATTGAAAGCGAATTCCGTATTTTTAGGTTATTCTTGAAACATTTATTATTTATGAGGCTCTAGTTAAAAGTCTGAAGTAAATGCCAAAAAATTCAAGCTTTAATCATTGGTCCTTCCCAGTAGCGTATCCAGGGGGGGTAGGGGGTTATAACTCCCCCCGAACATGTTTAGTGTATGTATATTGTTTATTGATTATAATAAAAACACACAAAATTCAAAAAAAAATTTAATGTTCCATTTTTTATCCCCCAAAAAAAAATCCGGGTTACGCCACTGGTCCTTTCTATACAACTAGTCACAATTTTGTTTTTGAACTTATTGTGATAGTGCCTACTAATATGCATTATATGCTGTTTTTTATTAAAATAATTTATGTAGAAAATATTTGTTATTTTAAATTTTAATTAACACTATTCATTTATTAATTTACGAATATTAACCATTTAATAATTTGTAATTTTAATTCAATTTTTAATTATTTAATTATTTAAATAAAGATTATTGTTCCTTTTTAGCCAGGGAATCTAGACTTGTATGCCCTAATAACTGCGGAAGATCATACAAACATAAATGGTCAATGTGGCGAAATTTTAACTTCGAATGTGGTGTAGATCCAAAATTTGAGTATTATATTTGTAACAAAAAGTTTTCATACAAAAATTCATTAAGACAACATTTAATCTTAATTCATAAACAAATCCAATCAAATTAATATGGATTTTAAATTTCATTCCAATTTAAGTACATCAAAATATAAATATATCTGCAATATTATTTGTAGTTGTTGTATAATATTTATATCGGTTCATTATAAACAAATGCCTACAAAGTATAAGGCGCTTAATTGGATGTGTTTTCGTACAAATTTGATTCATGTGAAATTGTACGTAACGATCCCGACCTACCAAATACTATGTGAACGCGCAGACAGGGTACGATTTGTTCG
The DNA here is from genome assembly GCF_003268045.1 of Sipha flava. Classification (NCBI taxonomy): domain Eukaryota; kingdom Metazoa; phylum Arthropoda; class Insecta; order Hemiptera; family Aphididae; genus Sipha; species Sipha flava. The sequence continues at coordinate 205,665 of NW_020273584.1, read as the reverse complement.
TACGTCGGAAATAGATTATCGATTACGTTCCAGGACTTCATGAATGCGATATCACCGAAAGACTGATTATTTTACGGACAAAAACGTGTTCAATGTGCGCACCCAATTCGTACGACCAGTATTCGTACCTTTTTGGTACGAAACAAATTCATATCCAATGTGCGCGCGGCCTAAAGGTTTCTGTGATGGATTGAAGATGAACCAAAAATACCTCAATCAAAAGCCTAGAGCTTTATTTCAATGTAATGTATTTATTTCTTACTTATACACAAGACATAGGCGTGCTCAAAGGGTACGCAAGCCGTGGCGTAGCCAAAGGGGAGGCTAAGGGAGTTCTAGCTCCCCACATGGGCCGTGTTTATATATATAGTGTATCTATGTACTAAACTAGTATACTACTATTTTTATTTATTTATTTAAGTATTTTAAACCTTTGGTATTAACTAAATTTTGACGATTAACGAATAACAGGTGTTTGTCTTTGGCGTAGATATTACAGATTGCTAATACTTCTAGTTTCTACCATGATTATCACTATCTCTTTAATGGTTATCATCAGTACCTGATACAGTAGCGTAACTGGAAAAAAATCTAGAGGGGAAATGTAATATATTTATTATTACCAAAACCCTGACACCCCTCCCCTTCACCAGTTATAACATATTTTTATTGTATGTATTTTATACACTTTATCTAATTTTTTGATTTTACATAAGTCTTTTAACTCATTTTGTGGCTTAGATTAACATAAATTGTAGGTAGCAGGTACTAGGTACTAATATTGTTAAATAATACCCTTAAGAGTTTATTAATAAAAGGTGCTATTTGTACTGTTGGATTATCTGGGGGGGGGGCAAAATTATACCCTTATCTCTCAAAAAATTGTCACGGGGACACTTGCCCCCTCCCCCTTGCCCCCCACAATTACATCACGGGTTATCTTGCAAGGTTATGGTGAGTCACTATCAAATATTTAATGACGTTGTCAACATGGAAAAAAGTGTTAATATTGAAACAAAAATGCTTTGAGTATGTAAAAGGCAAACTCAGAGAGAAAACTTTATTTCTAAAAATCCATTTAAAAATCTTGGCTACGCCATTGTATGCAAGCACATGTCTTATACGTGAACGCTTGTTTTAGAGAGCACATGTACAAACTTAGATATATCTATTATATTATTATATATTATATATTATAATAATATTGATACAGATATTAAACTACCTATTTTTAAATATACCAGAAACAACCTATACGCGATTCACCGAACAAAAACATTTCAAAATGGTTAGATTTGTTAGTAGTTAGTGGACGTTCATAATTTTTTCCAGATTTTTATAAATCTGTACAAACTCTTTTTTACCATTCTCATTACAAGTTGCTTTTATGAAAGAGCATTTTCAAAACTTGCCGTTGTCAAATTACAATTAAGATTTGTGATGACTAGAGATGGTCGATCGAGAGGAGATGAAGAGGATATATCCCCCCCATGACCTTTTTTCAATATTTATTATTATAAATACTATATTACTTATTTATACAATACTTATTTCAATAAGTTTAAATCACCAAGTTAAAGACGTTATAATTGTTATAGTTTGTCATTCAGCTACAATAATATTAACATAATTCATTATGAGTGCTACAAGAAAAACTGGCTCAATATTAAGTTTTTTTTCAAAAAAAGTCAAACAATTAGATGATGTTGTTAATGTTGATACTTCTGAATCAGATGTTCCTTTGTTACAAAAGAAACATACGAGACTGTAGGGCCACGAAACCTAAATTTAATAAGTACCTACACGAGTACTTAGCCACTATGGCTGTTCATCGTGGGGTTGTAAATATAACCGCAGACGAAATACTGGACGAATTGGCAAAAACAAAAAAAACAGAAATATAGATTTAATAATATAGTTAAAATATGTATTATTAATTAATATTACGTTTAAAAATACAGATTTTTATAAACAGTGTTTGTTAAAAAAAAATTTTTAATTTAGTCTATTTAGAGGAGGAGGGGTTATTGGTTTATATTTAAAGAGTATAGATATTTAATTTTAAAAGAAAATTTAAATTTAAATTACATATATTTTGTACTCCCAACCAACTAAGACGGCCATTAACGGTAAAACCTGAAAGCGCATTTTAAACGGAAAACGGAAATATATTTCATCATTATATTACTGTCGAAAATCGATTGTACAAAGTTTGTAAATGTTATTAAAAGTTTGTAAATGTTATTAATGATTTGAAAGAAAATAAAAATTAAACAATTACTAAACAACCTTTGGTGTTTCATACCATCCATAAAATTTATAATTTTTTAAATCATCAGCTCAGTGTACATATATATTAAGATAAAATATTCTTAAGTATACTCGTATACTAGGAACAAATCAAACTACAGTAATTTCAATGTTTGAAATGAGAAGGGTAGAAAACCATGATGCACTCCTAAATTGAAATGTATTTTCCAGTTTTAGGAGTTAGAAAACCATCAAAATATTGATACTTCATCTAAATCTTCATAATTATTTAATGTTATTATTAAAAGTAAGTTTGTTATTAATTTTAACGTAGCTGGTAATTTATTTTCTCTTACTTTGCCTTTTACCTTATGAATCAATCCCCTCTAAAATTTTTAAAATATGTCAAGTTAAAATCTGACCTCGATATAGGGTTCAGCGTTACTGCAGTAATTATCAATCTGTATACAATTATATTCATTCACAAATATTTTATATTTTATACTTGTATACCTACTACCAATTATACTAATATTAATAATAATTAGATGCGTTAGAAATAATTATTTAATATTATAGGTAATGATATAATTGTTGACAAATTTTTGATTAAATAATTTTTAATCATGAGAATATTGTGTCACACCAATTATATCTACATCTTTATGATATCAAAGCATATAAATCAATTTTTTAGTTCGATAAATGTCAATAAATAAGTCTTAATCTACTCCAAGGAGGAGGGTCGGGTCCGGACCTTCCATTGAAATATCTACATACTCAACGATTTAATAGTAAATAGTATAATAATAGTATATAATGTATTTTAATTTCTCATTATCAAATAAAATAAAAATTTAGCCCCCCCCCCCTATAAAAAATTCCTGGGTATGCTCCTGATCTACTCATTCGGCATAATAATGATGATATAATGACTGCAGGAAGCGTAGTCATAGGTGAAGAATTGATTGAATTTTGAGGGCTTAAGTCTTGTTTTGCATAATGCGTCGCATAAGTTTTGCTCTCTCCCCAATTACCATATTACCTACAACAGTGGTTCCCAATTAGTGTGAAGTCACGGATCCCTAGCTATTAATTAAATTGATCTAGGGACCACTTTTTTTGTAAATATTTACTTTTCAATTTTGTTTAATTATGAAAATGAAAAAAAAAAATGTATGATTTATTTTAATTTGACAAACCTTTTCATAATATTATACACACATATTTTCTAAAAAAAACTATTTTTATATAAGATTTATTTGATTTAACACATGATTTTGCATACAACTTTATTGCAATTACCTTTTACATTTTATTTATGAGTTACTTAAATTAGTTATTGCATTGATTTTCGAACTTTATGAGACAAGTAAAACCTTTCATTTTTGTTCATAATTTCATCTAAATTCGGCTGCAGGCTTAATATTTCCACTCTTAAATCAGCGTCAGTAACAATAGGTAAAAAAGGTTTTTCACATCTATATGTTATGCAAAAGGAGATCAAATCTTTCTCGGCCAGTTGCTTTTGATAATTTTGAACAATTAATCAAAAATCGATTAGTTTTTTACTGTTTAAAATATTTTTTATTTTTTCAATATCATAGGAAAATGGATTTCTTATCCACGTATTGTTTGGGTCAGGTTGATGATATTTATTCATATAAAATTTATTATCCATCTTTTTTGCGATAATCGAGTTACTATAGTCCAAAAATACTAGAAATGTTAAACGATTGCAAAGTTAATAATTGCACTAAAATTGAATTATAATATCATTACAGTACTACCCAACCACGGAACCCCTAAAATCAACTCACGGACCACCAATTGGGAACCACTGAGCTACAATATATAACTCTAAATTGCTAACTAAAAAACTACTAAATATATGAGTAATTCCTATCTTCGGATATTCCATTATATTTTGTGTGTTTAAACCGTGGTGAGCGTCGACTTCGGCTATAGATTTATAGCATTTGTATATCTATATATTGGCGTCACTAAAGTCCAAATTTCGGGGTAGCAAAGTTTATTTTTAGAAAGTGAAAAAATAATTTTTTATAGGTTTAATATTATAACTGGCTAATCACTTGTTCATAAATCTTGCTATGACGTATAGTGTATTATACACCGTCTTATCGTCTGTAATGGACTTATCACAAAATATAATTATTTTGGATACAATCACAATAATAGATTTCTATATAGTCTATGTTCCTACACACTTGAATAATAAACTTCGAATATATTTTTAAAATCTATAACTTTTTTTGGGGCAGCAAAAAGACCCTCGCTACCCCACAAAAATTTCCGGAGTAGCAAAGGTACCCCTTATCATCTATCTATAGACTATTTTTATTTTTGTCTTTGCGATAATAGGTAATCCGTTATCCAATAGTGACATCGCTCGGTGTAGGTTGATAAAAATCGTTGGACGGAGGAATAAGTATCCTATACCGTTTATTTTATATTTTACAATATATTATATATTATAAAATTAATGCGTTTACCTTGAAAAATGATCAACAATTTTAGGGGAGAGCATAGCCCCCCTAAACATCCCCCGATCATCGCCTATGAGCATAGGTAATAATAAAAATTGTCAATGAATACGTTTTGACAGGGTTTGTCATATAAAAGCAAAACGCAAAAAATCCACAAGCCCTCTGTTCAGAGATATAGACAACCTAACCTAAAGTGGGGGGAGAGGCAATAAAACTCAGTCCCCTCACAGCGATTATAAATCATACACAATAAAACAATTGAAAAATTGGCTTTGCAATTTAGTTGATGTCACCTGGTGTCTAACAGTATTCTACTAACAAAACTAATATTAAATATAAATAATAAATTATTCAGTAGGTAATAATATATACGTTATTCTAATTATTATTTATTTTATTAAAATACATTTACAATCTGTTACTTAGAACAATAAGTAATTTACAAGTTTATAAATGTTTACAGCACATGACTAGTTTGTGGAAGAAATTGTTCACTAATAATACCTCATAATATACCTATTTATAATTAATTTCCTCGTATACGTATGGGACTATATGGAACGCTGAAAATGATACGGATTATTCCCTCGTGTTTTGCTACTTTAAACCTTGGATAGATATACCGGAATAGTAAATGAAATGATAATGTCTTCGATCGACTGTCCACAGACAATAAACATACTGTATCATGATGAAAATCTAAAGGTCGCAGTAGGCCGTTTCTCTTAAACGTGCGACAAACGGAATTTATCAACATTAATATTATTGTTTTTACTATTATTATCAACAATGCGCGGCGCTGTATATTATCAATCGTATGCACGAAAATCGAAACGCGGTCCGGAAACCGTTGCCAACATCGAGGACTTTCCCGCGCGGCTAACATCTGTTTGGTCCCACGAATCCATTATGGCGTGTTGCGACAGCGCGCGCGCGAGCAGCGATCCTGGTGTTCGCGCGCGCGCGTGTCGTGTTCGGTCCTCTTTTTCTTTTTTCTTCCTTTCTCCTCCATTCCTCTCCGCCTTTTTCACGAACACCTCTCCCCCGTCCGTCACTCTCTCGCTCGCACGTAGCCCTCCTTCCCCCCGTCTTCGTCGCTCTTCACGACCCGTCGTATTTTAATGTTCTCTCCATCCGTACGGGTTCGGAATTGGTTTTAAGGTGTGTGCGTGCGTGCGTGAATGCGTACGTGTATGCGAGTGCGTGTACGAGCGTGTGCATTTGTATTCGCGCATTAACGTGTGTGTGCGTGTGTGCATGTGTGCGTACAATGTTTGGTGTGTACGTGTTGTGATGCCCAAACGGACGAAAATAATATCGTCGAGTAGATCTGCCGATGCGGTGGTAGTGGCGGCGGTGGTGGTGGCGGTGGTTGCGGTGAAGTTGTTGTAGTGTGGTAGTGGTAGTAGCGTAGTAGTCGAAAAAGAAACGCGTTCGTCTCGCCGCCGTCCGCGCACACCGGGCGTTTTCGAAACGGGTCCGGGCCGCACACACGATAACGTTCCGCGACAATATCACACTCACACGCGCGCGCGCGCGCACACACATATACACAAACGATAATAGTGCAACATAATTTTTCAATCGAGTCCGAACAGCGCGCCGCGTTCTTCTCACACGCTCACCTCATCGTCGTCGTCGTCGTCGTCGTCGTCGTGATAATACTGTTATTATTGTAAAATAATAATATTAGTATATCAAACGCACACACACATACACACACACACACACACACATTCTACGTATATCTACATGTAGGATAGGGTACAGATAAATGTTTCTTTCGCATACGCACGAGCTCCGTGGATAAAACAATCGAATCCGTTTCGCCAACAGTTGTAAGTACCACCCGGTTCGTTATTTATTTTTTTTCTAACCATGAGGCGTTGATCTCTACAATATCCTCGTCGCCGCCGCCTCCGACGGACGTGCACCTTTCCGCTTTCAGCTTTCGTCCCATCCGGGGAAAGATTAATAAATATATAACAGTAAATCACACACGCGCGCGCGTTACCCATCGTTATTCGTTTCTCGCGTGTCCGTTGTTTGTTCCCAATATCCCGACCGCGTTGTGTGTGTGTGTGTGTATGTGTGTCCGGCGGCGCCCGAGATAACGGAACAACGCAACGCAAAGGCTGTACGTACGCATTCACAACCTTCGCCACCGTTCGTCATGTCAGTCAGCCAACAGTTTTGCCTGCGATGGAACAATCACCAGAGGACACTCATCTCGGTGTTCGACAGCCTCCTGGAAAGCGGCACCCTGGTCGATTGCACGCTGGCCGCTGAGGGCCGGTACCTAAAAGCCCACAAAGTCGTCCTATCGGCATGCAGTCCGTACTTGGGGGTAAGTAATAATATTAATTAATAACGACGTTTTAAATGAATCAAACCATTCGTGAGCGATGCTTTACAGTATATCGTTGTATTTGACGACGAAATGCGACAGAAATTTTTCAAAAAAATGTGTGTCATTTCCCGTCCGGCGATATTTCATTTGTTAAAAAAAAAAATCACAACCAGGATCTGGCGATAGTATTAATTTTTTTTTTAGGGCATTTCCGTTTTGTTTTGGCCTACTTACGCGCGTGCGTACCGCATCCGCACATGATTTTCACCAGGCGGTATGAAAACCAGTTCCACACCCCTTCACTTTTTTTTTTCCGTTTTCCTGTCCCGTTATTCGCGCACAATACAATGACAAAGGAAATTTCTCTTTTTTTTTTCTCGATCGTGAATCGAATTCTCTACACTTCACGAATATTTTTTCGCCTATAGATGATGAGAATAATATTATTAATCACGACTGTTGACGAATTAACTCACATATTCTCTCGCACACCTATTTATATTAAAATAATCAATTTAGTTATGTAGGAGTGTTTATTTATGTGTATATATTTTTATAAGAAGTATGAATATAATTTTTTGTTTTCATTCATATTCTGTATACAGGACCTATGCATCGAATAGTAATATATAATACTTTTCTTTTCTTATTTCCTATAAAGAAAAAAAAAGAATTAGTAAAGAATTAGTAATATATAATACTTTTTCTTTACAATAGATATTTCCGATGATATTCTGTTTATTTCAGTATTATTTTGATTCAATTCTTATGACAACCATTATAAAAAGAAAATATAGGATTAGATATGTAAGTAGATTATTTATAATGAAAAATAGGGTACCATAATTCTTATTTTACCCATTTCTTTCATAAATAGGTACTTTTATGCTTGACTTCATTTCATCTAATATTGTCAAGTTTATTTTAGATTCTTACTCGTAAAAAAATTATTTTCCTTTTTTTTTTTAAATAAAACTATTACCTGTGGTATCAATTTTAAATTTTTAATTAGTGAAAATTAATCTTAAAATAATTGAATATATCTACTTTTTAAAATACCTACCATTTGAACAATTTTTTTGTCTACTACTTATTCTTACAACTAAAATAGTATTCAAAATTATTAATATTAATTTAGTTTTTTAATGCATGCATTAAAAATAAGTATACATTATTTGATAGTATCAAAATAAAATTTACAGATACAGTTTTATTTAGACTAAATACTAAAGAAAAATTGAATTTCAACAATTGAATAAGCCTAATTATTTAAAAACAAAAAATATGTGTATGGAAGCATAGAGAGTAAACACATTTTCATTTACGTATTTTATTAAATATTTATCAGAAATATACTTATACAGTATACTTGGTTACTAAATAGTATATTTTTATGTTTATTCAAAATATTGTGTTTCTGTGCTTGCTTAAGTACATGAAAGATGACTTCAATATTTATTTATGATTGTATCTTCCTACTTTTTTCTGATTTCATAACAAAATTAGAATATTCATCTCAATTTAAACCATAATTTCAGATGATTAGTTTCAGTTTTTTTTTATTCTTAAACTTTTACAGTCCATGGAGGACTTTTGCTGCCTCTATTACATTTCTTAATTTATATCTATCCAAGGTGTTTGATAATATTACTTCCTGTTAGATCATCATTGACCCTTTTTGCCCAGTGTTGTTTAGGATGACTCCTAGATTTTATAAATTAACAAATATTATTATACATTTATGCATATTATATATATTTTGAAGAATATGATTCACCTCCTAAAGTACCTATTGAAGCCTTAAGTCTTAATGCAATTTAAAATATTGCAAAAAAATTTTTTTTTTTATTAATATAAGTGAAAACTTAAATGTTTGTCATTTTAAAATATAAAAACTCTAAAATTAACCAAGAAAAAAAAATAGGGAGGTGGTTATATGTCTATTGATTTTTATTTCTTAATGCATAAATTTCCTTTCTCCTTTTTTTTTACTTTACTCACTAAAATATTTTTAGCAAGCCCTCCCTACCCTTCTAGACATACCTTTCTGATTTCACTTTCTTGAAAGTCCTCCACCATTTCTGCTTTCATATTTATGCCAGTACATTCTCTTTGAATATTTTTATTTAACACCTAGTTAAAATTTTTCATGCCAATCTTCTAAAAGTAATGGTTATTATTCAAATACGATGTTATATATATTTAACAGGCTATAATTTGTTTTTGACTAAAACTTTCAAATTATTATAATTAAATAATAATGTAGCTTATATAAATTTATTTTTAGGTACTTTTAATATTTGTTTAATATATTTCTTAATAACTTCTGAATGAATTTAAATAAATTGTTTTATATCAAAATTAAACAAATATCTATGAAATAGGTACTTATTTACATTTTTTATAGTAACTTAGTTGCTAATTAATAATTATCATAATAAATTCTTTAATGAATGTTCATACATAAACACAATTGTTTGAATTTAATCCAATGTAACTGTCTGTACCAAAATGAACTTTTATATAAAGGTAATACATTTCAAGTTTATCTGAAATATTATTAATACTAGTTATTAGTAAGAATACTTCAAAAAATGTGGTCAATTAAAATCCATTGATCCCAAATTTGGAATTTTTTATGTGATTCAGTTTACTTAGTACAAATAATTATATAAATTTATATGCCAAATAGTAATTAGTAAAGATTTTGATTTAACCTGTGTTAAATTGTTAACAGCCCACATCCAATATTATTGATATTTTTGACAGTTAATCATTTCCTCTATATTAGCTTTACTATACAAACTAGTTAATTAAGTATACAAAAACATTTACATAATTTATATTTATTTTAATATTTAATTTTATTGTGTTTTAGGTTTTATTAAGTCAACACCAAGAAAAACATCCAATCTTAATTTTAAAAGACATTAAATTTCAAGAATTGAAATCAATGTTGGATTATATGTATCGAGGTGAAGTGAATATTTCTCAAGAAGAACTTGGTACTTTTTTGAAAGCTGCTGAATCTCTTCAGATAAAAGGTTTAACAGAAAGTGCTGGTATTGGGGTACGTGATAATTCAGATTTTGAAGATCCTGTATCCAAACGTTTTGATCACAGAAAATCACAACCACCTTCTCTATCATCAGTCAGTTCTAATTCGCCTACCATTTGGAGCCAAAATGAAACTATACGTACATATTCGAGGCCAAGAGAAGGTAGTTTATCACCAACTAGCAAGAAACGGAAATTACAACGAACAAATGGATCAGATGATCATCATCAAGATAATGGTGATGATAGTATGACTGAATCAGAACCTCAAGGAGTAGAAAAATCGCCTACTAATAATAATAACATCCCTTCATCAGTCAATAAAGTAATAAAAACAGAACCTTACCACAAATCATGTTCACCAGAAAAAGAGGTGATCAAAACTGCTGAGAGCCAGATGGTTAAACCTAAGGTAGAATCAATATCTGGTGATCGACAAGAGTGTTTGACAGAAATGTCATACGATGATAGTGTTGAAGATATGACATTAGAAGAAGAAGAAGAAGAATATGATGAAAATGAATTATCACAGCCTGGTACGTCACAAAGAGAGACCAATCATACAGGTAAATATTTTAAAATTTCAATAATAGTATTTAACTTTTTTGGTTTTTAAGCTTATTATTAAATTAGATTAAACTCTAAACAATATTGATTTATGTTTTACTAAAAGTAATATACTTTTATATGATTTTAAATTATATTTAAAGAAGAAAATTTGAATTTACTAACTAATTGATATTTCCTTAAGCCAGCGATTCCAAAACTTTTTCAGCTATAGATACTTTTTTTAAATAATATTTTCTCGTGGAGCCCCAAAAAATATTTAGTATTGAGTTTTATTTGTCTGTCTTCTACAAAGAATATTATACATGATATATATTTAAAAAGGAGGAAACTCAAAACGAGATAGTATACATATAATAATATTGTATTTATACACAATATATCTGGCCAGGAAATAACTAGAATAGGTATGTCTTATTAAATAAAATTAAAAAAATTATATTTGAACTGACAAAGTCTTGTAAAAATATATATGCTAGTTGTTTTAAATAACCTTCAATAATTGTTACGTTTTTACATTTTCTATGGTAAATCAAAAGAAGTCCTTTAGAAACAATTGTGGAGCTCTAAGGGTTCCGTAAAGGACAATTTGAAAACCTCTACTTTAAAGTTTCATAAAAATAATCGAAAATATTTTATTACAACTTTTTGTTGTATTTTATACTTATCTTTTGGTATTTTTACTTGTGTTTTAGTAACGCCACAATCAAATTCATGGCAATTAGAAACATCAAATCAAGACAGTACAAATACTGTTAATACACCAATGGATTGCAAAGGTAAGATTTTTATTTATATGATTTGTAAAAATAAACATACCTTAAATAATAAAATTTTCAATTGAAAAAAAAATATATTTTAGTACTAAATGTGTATCAGATATGCATGATAAAGGGATTAGGAAAAAATAATTTTTACTATGTGGATGAGGTACATGTAAATTTGTATTTTTAATTTTCAGTACCCATTAACATACATTTAAAAAAATGGAACACAGTTTTTTTTATTGTTAATGATCTAATGATCTATAGATCATTGTTAGAGAAAAATTATTATTGTCCAAATATTTCTTTATGTAATATACATTGATTTAAAATAACTAATATAAAAACCATATAAAAAATTAACAAAACATTTGAATAGTTACATTCTATTTCTATTATGTTAAATAAATCAACATTTTTGTCAAACTAGAATAAATAAATTTAATTTTAATTTTCTCTTATGTATTAAAATAAATTATTATCAAATTATTTTCCAACTTTATACTTAATATTATTTAAATTTAAGTTAATGATTTATTCAGACAAAATACACTTTTTTGGTATTAGTGAGAATTTTACATTATACTCTTAAAGTTAATTAACAACAATATTTATACTAACACACTGTTGAATTATAATTTGCATGTTATGACTTTATTTTATTTGCATGTATCCAAGCTTGGTTTCATGGTTGCTTTGATATTTATTGAAAATGTATATTTTTGCTTAAATGTATTTACTATTTATTAGATCATTGTATTTTAGTGAAAAAATGATATTACAGGTAAATATAAGTAAGTTTTTTTTTAATAATTACATGATATCTTGTATTCTTCACCAAATGATAATTTAAGGTTATCTAGCGCGATTGTATGTATACCATATTAAAATCTGACAATTTATTTTAATAATGTTGTGAAGATTTCCTTTGAGAATTGGACCATATTACTAGAATTTCTTATCTTATATTCTGTTTAAATATAGACAGGATTATAATTCAAATTGTAGTACAAACAGATCTACTAAGTGTGATTAAAGTCCAAGTACTTATTAACTGCTATTGATGGATATTAAAAAATAATATCTACCAGTTTGTTTAATTATTAAATTTACATTTAGTTAAGTAAATGACAAATTATAGGATATAATATTAGAATACATATTGATTTGTAAAATTTTACCTTGAATTGTAATATGAATTTAAATTTTTGAACAAAAATGCTATTTTCATCTATTGTTTTAATTTTTAAATTATTGTATTGGAGCATTTTTCATGTAAAAAGTAAATTTGTTTCGTAGAATTTTTTTTCTTTGTACATTCTATCTTATGTTAACTCTATTAAAAAAAACCATCACAGGAATCATTATTTAATAATTCAAGATCATAATATGTTAAATGGAATTCTATGTTAATTTTTATTTTTTTTTTTTTTTTTAATGAGCAACTATATTTTCTGACACCACTTGCTATATAGGATATAATAAAACATTTCTTATCTTTGGCCTTTCTTAGATATCTTATTACAGGTTTATCATTGACCATTTGACTAGCACAAAGTTTGTTTCTTATGATCATTATTAATATTAGATAGAGAAATTTTAACTTCTTTTATTATTTGTAGTATCGAAAACAAAATATCTATTGACATCTATAGTAAATTAACTATTCTATTATTTAGAGAAGTTATTTAACAATGAAGAAATATTACTTAAAAATGTGATCCCATTTAAGCATAGGATTAAAATTGTAGATATTATTTGAAGATGATTTTAGGTAACAATTATTATATATACCTATGCATGTTATATAATATGTATTTTTACATTTTTTATGTATAATATATATTACAACATGTATACACATAAGATATATAATTATATATTATACATTAGCTTCAAAAAAAAAAAAAAAAAATTGTTAGGTAAATATAAATATTTCCAAATAAATAGTTTGTTACCATACAATAGTAAATATAATATTTAAGTAAATAACCATGAATATAATTTATGCTATTTAATATAAGTAGTTATAATCCTGCCAATTGGTATAATTCTTCTACTGTATAATTTAATATTATTTTTTTGAGGTTTTTTTTTAATATAAATATGATAGTTATTCTGTATACATTTTTTCATTGTACCAAATTTTTTTTTCATTAAATACATAATATTTTTTACTAATATTTTTCCGAGTATTTTTCATACCCCAATATAATTAATTTTGTATAATACATAAGTTATAATTAACAATAGAAGGTATATTTTCTTGAAAATAGTCTCTATCATACATTTGTTAAAAAATAAACAATATACCATAACAATACAATTTTAAAGAAATATTATAATCACCTTATTATAATTAAAGCTTACAGAATTTAATTGAAATATATTAAAATCTATATTTTATTGGTATTTATGATTAATAGTATATTTAATGTATAATATAGTCTTATTAAGCAATTTTTATCTAAGTAAAATGTGTATTAACTGCTCTAAATAATATAGGTACTCAGTCGATTACTACAAACTAAAAAGTAATTTAAAATTATTTCATTTTATTTCTAGTAATATTTAATTGTGTATTGATTATGGAATATGGGCATTTATAATATAAAATATTTCAATAAGCTTATTAGGAATTATATTTTGAACTAAAAAACACATATAAATGGTATATTGTAGAAAAACTTAATGGAATTGCTTAGGCTAGTTTTCCAAAATCCAATACTTATGGTGTTGGAGCTATTTATACTACATGAGTCACCTAATATATTTTTATATTAAAGCTTTATTCATAAATTTATTTTTTCCTATTTTAACTAATTAAATTATGAATAAAATGGATGAAGATCATATATATATTTTTAACTTATTTAAAAATCTCATTAACTCAAGATTTTATAAATAAATATATATTAATGATAATTTTTAACTATATTTATGAATATAATTAAATATAAGCAGATACATGTTATTGTATTGTGTTTTTATTTATGTATTGTAATCATATAATATTCGTAATTTATTATACAGTTCGATAACCATCAATGACTAAAGTGTTCAATTGGTTTGGAGTTGATTTATATTGTCCAATGAAACCATAACTTTTCATGTACTAATTTACTTAAATTTAAATCAAAAATCAGTTTTGATACAATTTTATTTTAAAGAATATGTTGGTTAATATTCGAGTTGCAAGTAACCTATGTGTACACTTTTTTATTTAAATTAAATATATATATATATATAATTGGTTGTAAAAAGAAGTTGGTTACAAAATGACCTTTTTCATGTAAAATCTAAAATATTAAATTATATTATTATATATTTTCTCTTATATTAGTATCTTGGTGGTTTGTATTTTTTATATCATGTGCTTTGTTTATCATTTTATATTCTTTTTTTTTTTTACTATTATTTAATGAGGAAGCACCATTTTGAATAGTTTATAAGAATAAAATAATTAAAATATATCAATCATATAGTTATTAGATAAAATATTTAAACGTCATTGCAGTAATCATTAGCATGTTAATTATTGATTATTTAAAAAATAAATAAATAAAAGCCATCCACATGATCATCGTACATATTACTTGCATATAAAAAAATAAATAGATTTATATTTAAATAAAATCCCTACAATTATGTAAATTTTATTTTCAAACTATTGTTAAGAATTAAATGTTGTATTAGCTGTGCTATTATCTTTATTCTATATAATTTATTGTCTTATTCATGAATTTGTGTAAAAAGAATTCGGAAGTACTGTATATATCTTAAAATATTCCCCTGACTAATAATGGGCATGGATGTACTAACTTGGTCCGGTTAGATTACAAACAATTTTTATTATTATAATTGTTATTATTATTCTGGAAACTCTATGTGGTATGTGTGTTGTGTGTGCTTTCCTTAGCAATAAGCTGTACGAGGTGCGGCCGTCATTACAAATTGAAGAGCTCATTGTTGAACCATCAGCGCTGGGAGTGCGGTAAAGAGCCGCAATTCAAATGCTACATGTGCTCATACAAAGCAAAACAGAAAGCTCACTTGTTGACGCATATGAAGTACAGACATAAAACTGATATGATCAAAACCGAATACTTCTATTAAGATTATATTATATTCCAAATTTTTAAGTTGTCTATATTCAGAAAAAATGCTCCAATATTTTTTTTAGGATATTACTAATTAGTAGCTTGTCATCATTACTTTGTTCAAATAGACTGAGTTTTCAATAAATAGTAATAAACTTAAATGTACTGATTCAAGGCAAGTCTCGTGTATATATATATATATATATATTATACTATTTAAATAGTTAAGATTTTATAGACTAAACAATTGAATAGATAATATAATTATATTTTTCCTTCAATTTTTTTTATTAAAGGGCTGTGTTTTATAATTGTAATTATAGTTGGTATTTTAATTGTTTTTATTCTAACCATGTGTATATTAACTTTAAATTCAGCATAAATACATTACACATAAATTAATTTAAAAGTAACAATTTTATATATAAAAAAAACATAAAATATATATAAATATTTTTATAGTTAATTATTGTTAATTATTTGTATGTTTTGGAATGTCAATTTAAATAAGTACTTGATTATGATACTTTTTGATTAAATGTTATTATTTTCGTTTTCATTGTCCGTTATTTTAACATAATTAGTAATACTTTATTATCTTTAAATATGATTTTGATTCAGAGGAAAATAAATGTATACTTAATCAACCATTCATTTTAATAGATCAAACCTACATTTATTTACAAATTCCTGTATTCGTCTGTACATGTGACTAATATATATAACCTTCATAGGTTAAAATACCATAACATAGTAATTAAGAATTTAAAAAGTTAAATTAAGAACATAAGTGAAAATCTATTCACATCGCAAAAATTTGAATTAGAGTTAAGACTCGTAGGAAAATTTCTATACATGATAAATGTTGAATAAAACCAGTCACATTTTCAATATTATCCTTGATATATATGTTTATATATGACTATTTCCTGTTTTGTTTTTCAGTTTTTTTAAAAAAAAAATAACAGTGGTCGGTTTTACACTATCAATATTTTAGTTCATAATTAACATGTCATTAACATATATAATTATTATTTAAATTCACTCTGACATTTGACGACTTGTTAAGTACTAATTTTGTACACAATACTCTTTTTACCAAGTAACTAAGATAAACCTATCTTAAACAAACATCGCCCAGGCTTTTCCTTGTGAGTGTAGAATGTATACTCTTTTTAAATTCATTCAGTCAAATATTTTTATCCAATAGTACCTAATATTCAAAATGATATTTCCTAGTAAATTGAATTTAAATCTACATCTTATAATATTTTCCACATTTATTGTTTTTATATTAGTGTACCATTATTTTAAAATAAAATTTGTGTCCAAAATATGATACTGTTGTAAGTTATATAAAATCTTAAATAACTAATATTAATGTTGTTGCGCTTGGATTGGTTTAACATATCTTCTTTACTGTCTTCTTATTTACATATGTTTATATATATATATATATATATATATATATATATATTCATATATTTATATTATACTATAAATTTATTAATATTTAAAGAATGTTCTATTAGGCTATCAGCTTCTTAAAACAATTTATATTATTGCTGTTAGAATGTTTAACGCCACGCCAAAATACTCATATATTAACACTTACAAGTAATTAGCATCATGTTAAAACAGATTAATTGTTTTATGTGTAAGTTAATATTGTTTCTGGTGTCAGTTAATTTACAAACTGTTAGGTATTAAATGTATTTCTCTCAGACAAGACTTAGATTTTTTTTACTGTTATTCTATATACTATATTATATTAATTTAGAAATATCAAAAATTTATCCACATTGAAATTGATAGAATATGCAATTTATAATCTAAGAGTTTTTAAATAAAATATAACTTTTAATAATTTCCATTTTTTTTTTTTTTTGTGTACTTCTATCAAGAATTATTTTGGGAAATATTTCATAATACCAATTTAATGACATCGGAAGCTCAATTTCCCTGTTTTTGATTTATTATCTAAATTTTTCTGTCATGTTTGTTGTTCGGATCCTTTGCAGAAATAATAAAAAGATGGCAAGATGGCGGTGAAAACTGGGACGGATATCCTCCTTCTCAACGATCCCTTGTGCCGCTTTTCAATTCATTTGGCCCTAATGGCCCAATGTCTGCCATCAATTTCAAATTCACTAACTACTATAACAACTGTAAGTTTGATCCAACTTCATCTAATGACACGCTACAAATCAGTAATGCAAGTTCACCGAGCACCAGTGGTGGTGTAGAATGCCCACGTTGTGGAAGGCATTATAAATTAAAAAGTTCATTACGCAATCACCAAAAATGGGAGTGTGGTAAAGATCCCCAATTTCAATGCCCATTTTGCAATTACAGAGCTAAACAAAAAATGCATGTTGCTCGACATATTGAACGTATGCATAGAGAAAAATGCTCAGAAGAATTTCAAAACATAACTGGACAAAATACAACAGCCGCTACAACGGCAGCTGCTGTAGGAGATTTAAACTCATAAGTACAAATTTGTTATCAAACTAAAGTGCCGTAACGTTCACATATTGACTGGTTATATTTTCCAAATCCATGTAAATCAAAATGGTTTATTATAGACCTAATGCGATTATTTAAGCATGTTTATAAATATTTTTGTAGACCTTAATATTAAGTGTTAAAAGTGCCAATGAAGTATGCAATTTTTTTATGTTGTGTATACACATTATTTATTGTATAATTGTAAATTAAGTTAAGAGTTAGATATATGACATTTGGCGATTTTAATTAGTCCAATTAACTGATGAATAATAATTTTTATTTTTATTTCACTCTTGATTTACAAAACACTTCTTCATTCCCATATCAATTTTTTTTTTGTTTTAAAAAACTACATTTTACTTATTTATTATATACAAATTATATGTACGTATCAATAAATATATATATGTGTGTGTGTGTGTGTGTGTATGTGTAGATAACATAAACACAATCAATCGTATTGTATTACATATTAATACATATTGACATTTTCTATAATATGAAATTTAAAATACTTATTTCTACTTTAACCCTTGATGGGTATATATTTTTTTAAATTGTTTATTAATAGTACTCCAACTGTGATATGATCATTTGTTTGTTGGCCTAGTCGATTATGTATGTTAACTTGTTGGATTGTTAAAATCGCCACTAATCAATGTTTTTTTTTTTTTTAATTAAGTCATGTTTTGCAACCATTATTATATGTTATCCTAATTAGTATCCTCAAAACCCATCTCCATTAAATTTATTAAGAACATTCTATGTAGTATTTTAACAATGGCTACCATAATATTTATATAATAAATGTGTTATATGCTTGTATTATATTTATTAATTCTACACAATTATGCCAAATATTAAAACGGAAAAAAATTAATAATCAAAATATTTTGTTTTGCAAATCAAATTATTTTTAAACCAACTTTAAAAAGTCTGATATTAACAATGTTTAAATATATTTTTGTATTGATCAATATTAATTGCCATCGGCAGAAACCATGTGATAATCGTGCCTTTTTGTCTGTACTGTTTTATTTGCATTTATTTTTTTTTTTCAAGTAACTTTTCTTTTAGCTTAAGATGCTTAAAAATCTTTGTGTTTATATAATCTTTTATTTTATTTTCCCCACCAAAAAGTGCCATTCAAAAAATTACTTCCTGTACATTATTTGTTCATTAATATTTTTGCCTTCCATTTATTTGTTTTGCCATATTATAGTAAAATATATTTATTTTTTTAATAGAAATATTTTTATTACAAACATGTCATGTATAAATCTATTGTTAGTGTAAAATTAATTAATACATGTTTATTATATTAATGATACAAATTTAAAATCTTAGTCGATGCACATCAAATCAAATATTCGTAATGTGTCATACTAATTTGTTAATAAGTATTATTTATTAAGTTAAGCTACACGTCGTTTTTTTATTTAGTTATTATTAAAATTTATATTTATTTCAATCATTATTATCCTCATTAGGCTATATAATTTCATTTTGTTTCGTATTATTAATTATTTTATTGTTTTTCTTATAAGATCCCATATTATCATGTATTACTTACTTCATTTAATTATCACATGAATATTTATGTTTACATCCATTGCTTTTTATTGTAATATTTTTATTAAAACAAAAAAAATTGAATTTTTTTAACGAATTTATGTTTTATTTTTTATTTAAATTAAAATAGTATTGGTTAATATTGAATTATATAAATAACCTTTCCTCCAACTTGAAAAAAAATATTTGGTGTCAATCATTCATTGTTGCTTGCTCTGCTATGGGGTGTTCAAAATTTTGGTTTTGTCATGTCCACAGGGCGTGTGTTTTTATCATATTTTTGTAAGTGTCAATGTACTAACTTGGGATCAATTTTACATACATATATATATATTTAAATTTCATATTTGCTTTGGATTTTTATATGAACATGCGCTTAGGTACCTGTAAGTACTACCGTC
Organism: Sipha flava; assembly: GCF_003268045.1. Taxonomy (NCBI): domain Eukaryota; kingdom Metazoa; phylum Arthropoda; class Insecta; order Hemiptera; family Aphididae; genus Sipha; species Sipha flava. The sequence continues at coordinate 185,586 of NW_020273584.1, read as the reverse complement.
AAGTAAGTATTAATTATATTTTATATTACCCGTGAAATTAATGAATACGTTTCTATATGTATGTATAATAAATATATTATATTAATAGCAAACTTTGGGTTGTTCGCGCATGCTTTTGTGGTTGCTCCTAATTAAAAAATTAAATAAAAAAATGTTTCGAGTTGTGCCTGCACTGGGAGGACACATTGGACTAACTAATCGGGGCAAAATATGTTGTAAAAAAAAAAAATCGGTTCATTAATAATGTGTGTATGTATGCAATTTGGTTTCGATTTATGACTAAATTCGATTTTTATCAGTTACTCAACTTATTCAAAATCGTGTTCAAAGTACATAATATATTATTTTATTTTTATTTTGAATTCGGTTCATAGATTTAAATAATAGCACTCGGACTAAAGATAATCGTTCGGTGTCAAGCACAGCTCGATATGTATTGTAGGTGTAATTGCCATTTGTTATTTCCTACAGACTTCATGTTTGCCATCACCGGCACAACTATTGATAACTCGACGACCGTGCGTTACGAGTGTCCGCAATGTAGCCGCACGTATAAATGGCGTAGTTCCCTGAAGAGTCATTTGCAAAACGAATGTGGCAAAGAACCTCGGTGCTTGTGTCCTCATTGCCCGTACCGATGCAAAGTTCGGTCTAATCTGTTGAAGCATGTACGGAACTATCACAAACCTCCGTCATCTGTGGGGCAAAACTCCGTGTACGAAGGATCGAAGATCACACACCAATAAATTATAAATAAGAATGCTCAATATATATATTTTGTTAACGATCTTTTAGTGCCAAATTTTACTATTATATTTTAAGTTTGTCTGATAATATGATTTTGCTATTTTATATGTGTAATGTTTATTTTACTTTTTTTTATCTTAGTCAACAAATATTATAAATCGCCTACTTAATGAATAATCATATTTTTGGGACTGAATTTAATTACTTGTCGACAGATCTTAACTTTTTTATTATTATTATTGTGTGTTATGTTTTGCATTTAGAACATAGATTTTTAGTTATTATTATTTTTTTTAAAAATTATTTTAAATTGGGTTGTACAAACTATTTTACTTACCACTTATGGATTCTTACTTAAGATTTCTACTCGTTTTATGTTTGAATAATATAGTTGTTAAAAATAAATACTGTTCAAATATATTGATGTACTTAATTATTAATAAATATTTATAACATATTCTTTACAGAATACGCCGTTTTATAACCACCCCATAAAATATGATTTATTTTACACAAATATTTAAGGTAAGTATTAGTGTGACTATAGATGTTTTGTGTTTTACTAGATGAGAAGTTTTTGTGTTCATTTTTAATTGCGTTTTATTTATTTTACTCTTATTGTTTTGTACACTTTTATTTATTTTAGTCTAATCATCATGTAGTAAGTACAGTTTTATTCCAATCGAATAGACTCTGGATTCAATTCTATACCATGTAAGTAATACATTGTATTTTGACTACACACATTTGAGACTTAGTACAAATTTAAAAAAACTGACTGTCATTAAGTTTTTAATTTAAATGTATAGATATAAAAATAAAAAATAAATTAATATAAAATAAATATAATAATATATAAAATACGTATTTTTTATAATTAATTAAAATAATAAAATATAAGATATTATACTCGTAGTCGTCCCTTTTGTAGATAAACGACTAGGGCTCAATATTGGTCAGAAGTATTGTATGTAGATAATGTTTTTTTTTAAATCATAGAAAAAATATGTTTACAAAATATATATCTATTATATTTAAAATGAAGAATTTTAATAACAATTTTTAATAAATTATACTTAATTCAGATTGGACACTTCTTTTATTCAAGTCTACTCATACATCTTATTGGATAACAATTTTTCAAGCAATAAAATAATTAAAAAATTTGCATATTAAATATTAATTGTATAGTCGATCGATAGTTCAACATAAATTATATGATAAACAATTTATTGATAGTTAACACATTTTAAATCTTCGAGTACCATAAACTGTATACCTACAGATAGTTTAAAAAAATACATTAAAGTCTAAGTACCTACTGTTTTTGCTAGAACTCTGTTGAAAGTTGATAGTTGCTAGTGAAATAAAACTCAACATTTAATCTAAGTGTATAATTTAGTTTAAAATTATGTAAGTTAAATCAATGAAAATAAACACATTAATCATAATCGTAAATAATTAAGTTATAATATCTTAAACATATTTAAATATATAGGTAATTAAACATATACGTTTATGTTCAAAGTACCAATGCAATATCGTATAGATATTTAGTACGTATAAAAACCAATTAAATTTTATCAAAACTAATTGATTTTTAGATATGTGTGTTACTCAAAATTAATTTTCAATAAAATTAAAGAATTTGTTTCCATACGAATATTAGAAATATGCATCAACATTTTATTTACCCGTAATTAATAAGAATTTAACTTGGTTATTCGATCAAATACAAATGTAGTTTAATTAAAAGAGCTTAACCAAAAATTGTGTAAGGTAGACATGCAGAGGATATTATTAAAACATGCTTGTGATGCCTACTACCCGATTGAGATGGACCTTCTTTAAAAATACATAGTCGTTCTTCATTTTTTTACTTGCCCATTCGTTATGACAAGAGTTTGCTACCATTGTAGTCACAATGACTACAATGGTAGCAAACTTTTGACTTACCGGGGGCTATAGATTTTTATCGGATATTAATCGGCATGTATTCCGTTCGATTTTGGAACACATATTTATTTATTTATACGTGATAGTTCTCAGCTAAAAATGAATATGAAATACTGTGATTTACGATATACCTAATAACTATTTAAAATTATAGAACACATTGGTTTTGCGTAAAAATCACTAAGCAAACCGATTAGTATTTACAAAGTATGCAAATATGGTTTTCATTCTTTGCGGTTTCAGAGTCCGATTCGTTGGCGGAAAAATTCGAGTGCAAGCTGTGTGGCAAGGTGTACCAGTGGAAGCAGAGTCTGAAGAGACACATCCGCGAGGACCGGTGTGACAAAGGGCCGCAGCACGCCTGTCCCCGGTGTGGCATGAGCTTCAAGCACACCAGCCGCCTCAACAAGCACGTGATCCTGTGCCCGCACATCGTGTTTGACGACAATCCGGCCACCACATCCGCGCCCGCCTCGTCGTCCTCGTCAACCGTGCAGCGCATACTCAAGCTGCCGCCCCCGTGCCCAGACGCGTTGCCTATCACCGCCGTGTCCACGAGCACCACCACGACACCATCGCCGTCCCAGACCATACTGGTGTTGCATTTGAAAAATCAGAGTTTGGCCCAGAATTGGAATTCTAAGATCCAAAAACTGGGCAATTAATAATGAAAAAAACAATAACAATTGAATACGTGGTGTTGCGGGGGAAGAGAACATTTTCGAAAAATACGTTTTTTTCTATATTTTAAATATGTGTGCAGGATTAGTTGTTTATGTGTGTGAGTGCGTGTGTGTGTGTGTGTGTGTGGAATCTGTACGAAAATTTATGTTTATCATATTTATTCTCGGAGGGTCTCATCCTGTACAATGTGCGTGACCTTTCGCATTTTTATTACTATTATTATTATTATTATTATTATTATTATTATTATTATTATTGTGTATTATACTGACTGAACGCGCGCGTTTGGGTTTTACTTAATTACACGTGTAAAGCATAATGGGTTGTTTGTACCTATATGAATATTTCATGACGTGTTCATTTACACTCGTCGCGTCCTGTTCACGTCAAACCAAATGCAATGATTGCGAAGCTTTAAGATTTAAGTTCAAAAACTATTTCACGTGGCATAATATCATGTAATACCGTGTACTATTATCGTGCATTATTTATACTAGTCAAATATGGAACAACACAATCTAGTCTTGTTTTTTTTTTTTCTTCTTTTATGTAATTACTTATTTTCGTTTTGTGCAATTTATTTAGGGACAAAATATACCCCCGTTTTTTTCGTTTATAACGGCGTGTATCGATTTAATTTATATTGTATAAGTTTTATTTTAATTACTTAGGTAGTTCTATTGTACTTATAGGTTATAATGTTATAATGTATAATGTTATACCGGAAATGTTTTAGACATCGATTTGTGATGTATGTACCAAATAGTCTCTAGTCAGTCACTATATAAATATGCATTAAAATATAATATAGTCAATAAGGTTGAAAATATGTGACGGCAGTTCTCTCCAACCGACGAAATTATTTAATTCATTGATGACATTTATTTTATGAGTTATTTATATTCGTTCGTTTGAAATCATTTTATTTTCATTTGAAAAATTATCGTTTGTTGTAATCGATAAATTTTATTTGAGATTTTTTCTTTATATAGTGAACAAATATTCTCTAAACTTTTCATATTAATTAACTAATTTTATCAACGGTCGAAACTAAATGTACTTTTATAATATTAAAATATTGTTATACTTTAGGGACGTCGAGAAAATCATAATCATTGCCGATCTATCGACCAATGGTTGCATATTATATTGTCAGTGTGTAAACTTTAACTTAGCGAATTCGAATATAAATGTGTTCGCGCGTTATCAAACGCGATTGTGAGAGTATATAGAGATGAATGTCACATTAATTTAACATATTATATTATATACACCTACACGAATTTATTCTTTATGTATTTATATACATTTTATTTTCCAGTTGTATTATACGTAAACAAAAACGCACAAAACACGAGTAGAATGTGAAAACGTATTATAATGTAACACAGGTACATAATTATCTTAGTTATTGTTTTTGCGTCTTGTCTTTAAAGAGGTTGTGCGTAGGTGCGTATTGTATTTTGAATACAGTCAACGAATATCTCGAGCTTGTCCGTATGTACTATTTAAATGTTTTCGAATAATTAAGTACAAAAATACGTGATGTTATTTTCACAAGTGCGGGTCCGGTTTTTCGCGCGTATAATTAATGGGGAAATTCGTCGAGCTTATCGAACTGTAAACAAAATCGCCTCTCAGACGCATAAAATATTATAAGATCAAAGTTGTATAATATCTTTTTTAAATCCGTTGACAAAATATTGGTATACATGTAGGTCCGTCTGATGGCACATAGGTTAAATGAACCATATTTTCAAATTATTCAGTTTCATTTTATTTTAAATATTCAGCAGGATTGTTCATATTTAACATGTTACAAGCTGGTATATGATATAGGTATTATTTTTATACTTGCACATATTCCCTTCACTTTGCGTACATTAGTTGGCAAAATATTAAGTGCTCGCCCTGAAAAAAAAAACTGAAATGTCGCCATTCATTATACAAAACCGGAGTTTCGGTATATACAAGTAGATGATATATCATGATGATGTACCTATACCATCTTTTGCAGTTCGTGAACGTATGCTAAAACGTCATCACGATTCGTATACCTTTTCGTACATTCTTACTACACGTGCATCCGGATGCTGCATCATTATATTATAATATGGTTTTTGACTGCAAGTCGCGTTTCTGAAATAGGTCCACTTGGTCGCGAATAATGTAAATTATGACAAAAAATGTATTATATCCCTCTAGTACATTATTATAAAATTAATTGTGCGAAATCATTGCGTCTATGCAACACACGACCGTTACTATCTTAATATGTGTATAAAAGTTTTATTTTGTAACTAACCCGTATTGTGCATTACTATTTAGTCATTATTTGTATTTGTATATTTTTTTTTTATCATTTATTGCAATTAAATCAACTTCCTTGATTTAGCTATGAACATTAATGTGTAGCAATTTAATTACTTGTGTTTAAATATTTATATATAAAAAATATAATTCTGTAAATGTTACCACTTACCCCACGCGGTGTTGCTGCTGGTGGTGGTGATGGTGGTATACATGTATGAATCTAGTCAGGTACAAGCACAAATGTTAATATATTATATATTATTTGTGTATTATTTCAGTGTATATGTGTATTTATAAAAATTATATGAATGATTAACAAATTATTCCTTGATTTTATTTTTCTAGTCGTTTCATATAATATTATAGCTTGAACGATTATAATAATGTTGTCACTGGTTTCATTAATATATATGTACAGATACTCGAAATTATTAATTTAACCGTAATCACATATAATATATATTACACATACACATATTAATTATTTGTGCGTAGAATGAAAGAACAAATTATATATATATATATATATTTTGATATTCATGAATATCATGTGTATAAATCCCTGTTATCTACAACATACATACATTTTTTTAAATGTATTTATTTATTGTACTTTGAGTGAGCAATACAAAACAAGTTTAAAAACACCAAACCGTTGTATCGCATTAATTTTTAAATAGATATTATCTATATGTCGTCAGATATTCCACGCGGTGTATATGTTGATATATTGGTACACGAGTCTTCTGTCGGTTGTTACGAAATTTCCGAGTCGCTTCCTACCTATAATCGAAGTACCGACCTACGAGAATACATAATTTTATAATAATAAATCTCGACTGGGTGTCATATGATAATATAATGGCTTTATGGATACTACCCGTAGTATGCCTAGTTTAGTGCAAATCTCGAGGTCAGTTGTCCGTTGTGCGATGAAGAAAAAATCAGAGAATTATTCGACGAACACAAATTAAGAAGTGTACTTTTAAGATATGACAACGAATACACAATACACTCCTTTTTTGTTTTATTTTACTACCAAAACCCGGAATTGGTTGCACTAGCATACCGGAGTTCATATGAGCCGGAGCTGTGAACTTCGTCTTTTTCTATCTGCTTCTTTCAATACTTTTTCCATACTACAGACGTAAATAACTACGCTATACTCGACTGCATTTATTAACCAGGTGGATTCCGTGCGGCCTAATAATTCTATGCGTTCATTCGTGAAAAACAATGTTTGTACTTGCACTAATCGCCGCCGTGTTTGTTTCAGGGAACACGCCGGTCATTTGGATCGTCAAATGCCCGTACTGTCGACTGGTAATCGATTCGGAACTGGAAGACCATTTGGGTTCTTGTAGCGTGTTCACCGCACTCAAAATGTATCTGCAGCGAAGGAGATTGCGATTGGACCAGTAAAATAATCAGCCACCGCCGCCGTGTGCTTATTAAAACATACGCGTCTTATACCAATACCATACTGTACACAACATTACTACACGTTTTGTCGAGTTTGAGACGCATTTCGTATTAGCGTTTACTTTAAAATAATATACCTCGACTACGGCGTCAAGGATAACATAACATGCTTACCAAAGTGTATATTTTGTAAATGTTTCGAAAATGATTCTTGGACGTAGTTTTTACTGTACATTATAATAGTTCATTATTATAGTACATACAATCCAGGGTAAAAATATCTGTTCCCCCACCCGGGAATTTTCCACTTTGTCCGATTTGTACGTGGAAGATATGAAGTAGGTAGCAATGTGCCCTACACGAAACTACCAATCTTGTACGAGCGTCTTCATCCTAGACGACGACCACTGTGACCATATTATGCTAGTATGTCTTGTGCGTGTTATATTATTGTTGTAACTGTAAGGTCGGACACTTCAACATTTGTGGATGTTCCTATTTTTACATAGTACACACCCTCTGTATCAGTGACGAACGCAGGAAGTGGGTTCCGGGTTAGGTTACATTTTTCTCAGGAGAAATGCTTAACAATATATTTTTAATTTAAATTAATCAGCTTCTTATACGGAACGTTTTTTCATTTCGATATATGCGTGAAATCTTGCGTACGCTACTGCGTACACACTAGTCTTTAGATTTCTATAATTATTATTTTACTTGATGTTGACTATAAATATAATTATTATGTCTTATATGTATTATTGTTATTTTCGTGGTACACTTGTCGTATTTTCCTCTCGCAGGACTTCCTTCTTCCACCGCTGTAGGTATCGTAATTTGTTTAGATCTTTTCTCGAGCTCAAACCATTGTCGCAGATACTCTGGCGGTGAGGGGAGGGAGGGTAACTAGCCGACATGTTGCCTGTGATCTGTATAACAGCGTTCTCGTGTATTTCTATTGCATATTTATACTTATCGTTTGCGTTTTTTCTTTGCGTTATTTTTCAGTCAAGAGTTGGATTTGCAAATCATGTGGTAAATGGTACAAGCATAAAGATTCTTTACGCCGACACACCAGAGACGAATGCGGCAAAATGCCTCGACACCAATGTCAAATTTGCCACTCGTATTTTTTTCACAAACATAGTTTGCGCAGCCACTCGATTACCAAACACAAATTGTTAATCTGAAGTACTAAACATATCTTTCCGTATGCCGTCTGTTCGTACATGTTTTACCGTCTTGAATATATAATATTTCATTAATAATTATTATTGTTATTTATTGTACCGATTGTTTTGCGTTATACGCTCGTCTGCAATAACTGTATACATATAATGTGTATATACATTAGTTTTTCGACGAAATAAAATACACGTGTTCCTTATATATTTAACACACCCCTTTATTAAATATTTATATGTTCAGTGGCGTACATACGGGAGGTTTCCGGGTTCAACCCCCCCCCAAGGCCAAAAAAAAAAATTGTTTTATTATTGATGACGTGTAATATATTCGTAGTTTCATTATTACGCTTTGAACTTAAAATATAAAACCATACAAATATTATGATAATTAAATAATTATATTGATAGGTGTTTGAAAAGTTTTGTTAACTACTCTGTTTTTATATTCCAATAGCTATTAATTTACTGTAATGTAAAAGTAAACTGTAAATTGGTAAAAAAGTTGTATAAAATAATATCTATTTATAGCAGTTATTTATCTTATTTATCTGTGCAACGAAAAAAAAAAAGATAACGATTATTTTTGTTAACCCCCCCCTCCCAGAGCAAGATTGAATGTACGCCATTGTATATGTTATATCGTTATTTAATTTTCAATTACCGTAGAGTTTCTCCACGAACGCAATAACATACAACATTATTACCTACGTTATTACAATTGAGACACCTATATCAATGCATACGCATATCGAAACTATACGCGTATTATTATTTTGTACTATTTACACGTGTACTTGTGTTGCTTTTGTTTCCGTCAACTGTGTGTCGATTTGTATTATTATCATTACGAAAATAGTTAGCGTGCATGTGCGTATCTGTACACATACACATATTTACTGGTACCTAACTGGTGGTGCCCGGTGCTAATCTACGTATTTTTTGTTTTCCCACTCCCGAGCAGGAAACCAAAACGACGGCAGCGGTGGTGGACACGTGTTGCTGTCGTCCACTAGAGCTTACCTGCAGCAGCAGCAACAGGTGCCCGTCAACCATCATTATCATCACTCTTCACCGTCGTCGTACGCGTGCGCCCGTTGCGGCAATTCGTACGCCCGACTTCACAGTCTGAGCCGACACGTCCGATTTGAATGCGGCGTGGATCCGAAGTTCGAATGTCCCATATGCCACAAGAAGTCCAAGCACAAACACAACCTACTGTTGCACATGAAGACCCATCTCAAATGATCATCGTCCGTCCGGATAATTTGTCTGCGTACACGTACACATACCACACCCTTAGCGGCTTATATCCAGTAGCCCGGGGTATGTGAACACCGAATTGACTATAACTTCATACATCGTGTGAGAGGATTGCGTACAAGACAGTTTAATCTATTCAGCGGGTGAGAGAGAAGGGCACATCCTAGTTGGGTCCCAGATAATATTTATTATTAAGATAAACAACTAATTGAGTCCGATTATAAAAACGATTACATACTAAATCGGTCCGACCATTCCGATAATAAAATCTGTAACTTACAAGTATTGGTACACTTGATAATGTTAAAAAAAATTAATAGATTTGAATTTGTAAAAGTTCTATGGTTTAGATTTTTACCGTTTTTTCATTTTTTTAATCAGTTATTTTATCTATTTACCATAAACCAGTGTTCTAATTTTCAATTCATAACTATACACAATTGTATACCAAGTATTAGAAAGTTTTTAAAAAAAAATCATACCTGTATTCTAATATATAGATAGACAACCCTAAATCTATAAAAATGAGAAGGAAAATGTTTTTTTTTTTTATGGACCCAATTCGAGTAGTACTGGTAAAATCTTGGGACTCAACTAGTAAACGCCGAGAGAGAGAATCACGAAGTCATGCGAAAAATTAATATATTCTATCTGATGGACGGTGGTCAGGTCGAGCAATGCAATATATATTGTTTATGCCCGAATTATGTAAAACATAAGTCTAGTCAAATAACATGATTACATCTACTATTAATAAATAATAATGCTGAGAGTCACTTGTGATGTCTGTAGCAGTATTAAATTTTTTTTTCCATAAAAGTCCAACATTTTGTGATATTTATAATTATTTTTATGATTATTAAAATACGGTTTTACATAAAATATTATATCAATTTATTTTTATACTCCTAAAAATGACAGCGTTAATTATAAGGTATAGTTTAAATGTATCTATAGGCAGTACTTGAATTGGAGAGGCCCCTGTATTCCTACAATTTTATTTTTAATGTTTTTTATTTTATTTTTTTCACTAATAGAACATGATTTCATGGTTGGGTTCTTATTTTTTTACTAATTTGAGTATTGTCTTCAGATACGTAACAGAATAGACTTATCCATTCTGTGCTAATTATTACTATAATGTATATTAGTTGGTAGTAAGTACCTATACGCGTTGTAATGTGGTGAAAAATAAATTTAATTTCACATTCTTTATCCGTAAAAAAATTTGTTTATAACTACGGGTATTAACGGGTATTTACGGGTAATTTTTAAATTATGTTAACCTCAAATTATTCCAGTCGGGAAAATTAGGAAGTGCTGTATTAAGATGAGCTGCCGAACCATACGCCACTACGGCAATTACTACTTAACACTCATTATAATACTATATGTACCTATATAAACTCATTGCTCATCGAAAACCATTTCATCGTTGTAAGTTACGTGAAAATCAGCCAATAATTGAAGCGAATTATTTCGAAGTCTGTTGTGGTGTTCTTAGACAGTTGACTCGGATCGCTATGTAAGCAAGACAAATAATTTTTCAATACTTCAACTATGGATAAATACATAAATGTGGTTGAAATACAATTTTAACTGAAGCCGGTCAGACAATTAGGCGGTACAGATCGTCGATCTACGTATGACCAAATAATGGTCATGTTTAGATATTTTAAACGAGCGGTTATTCTCTTGATCTGATAATGATTGGTTTCCCCGCGATCGTTTGAAGATTTGACGGATCTTAATATGTAATATAATATAACGGATTTAACGTAATGAGTTAACTATTTAATGGGCGGGTGTATCGAAAATCTAATTTTTTTATACTGAACCTACAGCAGTGAATAGTCTAAACAAGAAAATAACAACAAAAATGGAAAAATTATCATCATAAATGTTAAATGACGTCCACAATTCAAGTACAATATAATTAAGTCTGTTATATCTAACAATTCGCAAGCATAGGTATGCAGGGTATACAACTGCATGCCTTAAACAAATACTTGTTTCTAAAAACACCAAAAATAAATATAAAGCATGACATATTTGGTCTTTAAATTTATATTATATGATTTTGTATTACACTATGACTATTATTAAATTTTTATATTCAGTCTCGGACGTTTATTTTTATTTTGCAACACAAATTATATACTTATATAATAACGATTTAATATATTAACTAAATTTAGAGGTACTATCTTTCAAGAGAGATAAAATAGCTTAATGCTTTTAAATAAAGAGCAAGAAATGGCTATAAATTTAAATCCAAAAGACATTAATGATGATATCAAAAACTCAACTGAAAGCAGAAGTTCAAATTTATTTTTTTATTGAAGTATATGGCTATGTTTTAATTTATTTACATTATTTAAACCATTTGAAGTATTATATGTCTATTTTTTTTTTTTTTGTTAGTAATTTATTTTAAATTTCAATTATGTAGACAATTATAACAAAAAATAAATAACTGTTCTGTCACTTTGTTTAAGAAAAAAATTGAATTATTAAATAAAATAGTTATTTACACATTTGTGTACATTTTTACCAGAATTTTGTAAGCTTAAAATATTTTTTAGTGAAGGGACATGCTTTTGCATATCCTAAAAAAGAGGCCTGTGCACACCTAGTCACAGATATAAGTAATTGTTAAAAATTAATTTATTAACTGTGAGTAAATAAAATAGCATCTTAAAAGTCATAATTTTTTTTATTCAAATACATTTTAAATTAAAATTATTTAAATGTATGTATTTTAAGACCCATTTGTTATCAATAGCAATATCCTTATATCTCATATATATATTTTAAATTAATAAAAAGTTTGAGGTGACTGAAGAAATTAATTTGCTAATATCTGATTCATATGTTTCATATAAATTTTTACCAACTGTATAATAAAATTAACTAATGTATAACAATACATTAACATTAACTTAAAATGTTAATATTTACATTATTTTTTATAATAGTCAACTTTTAAGTATGTAGGTAGATAATATATAAGTAGTTTAACAATTATATATACCAAATTTAGTATAGTATACATATTAGATTTATTATCTACGATTTACATTTTAAATTATTTTCAGATAATAATCAATTGTAACTTATCTTGACAAAAGCTTTTAATTCTTAAAAATAGCCTCAAAATATATATTTAATTAAAAGCACAAAATTTGCTATCCAGATTTTATTCATTCACAAATTTTATGTTTGGCTTTTGAGGTATACTAAAGAATTATCTCAATTACCACAATCAATTTAATGAAATCATGTAAAAATAAAAATTCTACTATATTGTTAGAACATGCTGAACTGCTGCTGTAAAATTATTATACTGCTTTCAACACACTATTTATCAGGATATAATAACTAATAAGAATTATTATTGCAATTGTCTAGGCGGATCAGATGACTTGGATGAAAAATTGTTTATGAAGCTCAGACTAGACGAAAAACATACGTGTCCTGATTGTCTGGACACTTTTGATACTCGAATGGTTCTTGTACAACACAGAAAGCAAGTGTGTGGTCTAGATCTGATGTATGAATGTAATAAATGTTACCGCAGATTCAAACACAACCACAATCTAAAGGCACATAGCGCAATGTGTTCAAAACAAAAAATAATAATATCGGAAAAGCCAACATGACACAAAAGCTCTTATAAATTATATAATATTATCTTATTTATTTATTTATTTTATAAATTTTTCAGATATAATGGTATTTTTATTTTATTTCTTAGTTTAAAACATTTAATCAATGGGCACTAATGTTCAATCAAGTGTAGTAATATGGTTTTTAAAAACAATTTAAATGCTACATTCAAGTTTTGGTTTATAAATCTGGTCGTACTTGGAATCCAGGACCATACGGTTCTTCTTTCAATGACGTTAAGCCATCAAGAGGTTCTGATGCATACCGAGTTGTTCTATAAAAAATTTGAACATACAAATAATATTTTTAAAAGAATTACACAGATATTGAAATTTACCTGGGTCCTGGAGTAGGAATTTTATCGTTCTTTAGATCATCAATGATAGATTCAACATCTTTAACATTCAAATCTTCCTATAAGTATACATGAATATTTTAAAATATAAATATGTTTCTAATCAAATGTAATATTAAGATAACCATGTTATAATTGCAATTAACATAAAAAATTAAATATTCTAATCAAATTTACTTACATAGTAATCATCGTTGACCTGCATCATTGGAGCATTGACACATGCGCCTAAACACTCTACTTCAGATAAAGTCCATAAGCCATCCTTACTAGTTTCTCCTACACCAATGTTAAGTTTCCTCTTAAGGCACGACATAACATCATCTGAGCCTCGTAACCAGCATGGAGTTGTTGTGCATACTTGAACGTGATACTTGCCAGTTGGTTTTCGCATAAACATTGTGTAAAAAGTAGCGACCTCGTAAACTCTCATTTTAGGTAAATCTAAAATATCAGCAACTTTATGCATAGCAGAGATGGGTAACCAGCCATGTTGTCTTTGAGCTAAATCTAATAGTGGTATCATGGCAGCCCGTTTGTGACCATCTGGGTATATCGCTAATATAGCATCAATTCTCTATAACACAAAATACAGTATATTAAATTATGTATATAAATAATTAACTACACAAAACAAAGAAGGAAAATATTACTTTTTTGTTTTCATCAGTGAATTCAAATTTGATATCAAGATTATTTTCCTTAGTATCCCTATGCTGAAAATATATAAAAATAATTTTAGAAATAAAAGATCAGCAATAATACAATATTAATAATAATTAGTACAGGCCAACAATATTGATAGTTAGATATGATATTGGCAATCAGTATTATTACTCTCAAATAACTTCCAAAAAGAATGTAAGGTCTACACATGCCAACAAAACCAAGATAGTCTCATGATGTAATTTTAGTTATCAATACCTACATGTGAAGTAAGTTAAATATTTATCTAAAACATTTTATGTTTATTACTCTAAAATAAAACTAATATATATAAAAAAAAACTCGAATATTAACTTTAGTACATAAAAATTACTACATTTTACTTGATCTGGTATGACAACGGAATAAAAATATATACTCATTACTGAAATAAATTTATATTGTAAGAAATATAAATTTATAAAATTTAACAAGAAAAAAAATTGGTACTTTAATTTGTTTTAAATGTTTGACAAAATTACCATTTATTATTAAAAAATAAATAAATGTTTTGAATTAATTAATAATATTAATTAAGAATACCTACAAAATATTTACTATCATGAATATTTATCAATTCTGACAGAAGCAACGAATTGTTTGTTTTTTTGTTACTGTAATATTAAAATATATGTTGTTCAGCCATCACTATAAATTATGTTTTTACAGCAATGAACGTAAACTAACTAAAAATTAAGTACATCATTCTTTTAGAATTTACATTTCTTGAAAATTATGAGATTGCTTCTGTAATTTATAACTACAGTCCAACCAGCAATTGGTTCTAAGGCAATACGTTTTAACATCGAGCCATGTAAATTAATTAAAAATTACACCCAGTAAAGGATATTAGAAGACAGTAGATTAATTATAAGATACGATCAAAGACATACTTATTACGAATTAGTTTATCGCAAACAAGCATTAAATACTCACATTGAACATTGTATCATGTCTGACGACAGTTGAAGTCTGCAAAGTTCTTGAATTTGATAACTATAAATGAAAAACGAAAAATGTAAAAATATGCGTGAGCGATGTGCATAGGAGGTATACAAAAATATAAATGCAGCACTTACCAGGCATTTTGCAATTTTGTTTAAGGACAACATTTTAGAAGACCGCCGAACAAAACGTCCAATTACTTAAAATGAAATTTTTCCTGAACGATTCAGCCGATTAAGGTAAAACTTGAAGAGCACAGCCACTATTCACTACCATGTACTTATCACAGAAGCGTTTATTTTTTTCTCTTTATCAGCTGTTTATTTTACTTGATAAAATATCAATTGATTACTGTTATCGAAGGAAAAAAAAAACATTAGAATTCTAATGTTCTTAATTACTTTTTTACTACCTAAGTAAATTAATCGAACATTTATACTTTGTTTACGTTGAAAATGTTTAAATTATAATTTTGTTTTAATATTTTTAGCATCATACTGAATCATGGATTCCAGTGGAAACTTAGAAAAGGTATCAAGTGAAAATATTAAATTATCAAAATGATTTAATTTAAGTTTGATTTTATGCTACTGCTCACTACTATATTTAGTGCTAATTTATATTATCCCTTATGATTATCTAAAAACTAAAATAAGTCATTTAAATACTACAAGAAGCTTGAATAAAAAAACTACTACTTTTGTAGTTGACAATATTTTTTATGTTAACATGGAAATATACAATTCAATTACTTACTCATTTATACATTTTCTATACCACTAAATTCTTGTTATCATTTAAATATTGATATATTCATAGGAACGACAAAATTTAGATTCACTTAAAGAACAAGTAGAACGTAGTAGTCAACTATCCGAGAAAATGGTCGATATTCTTACATCATTTGAAAGCAGGCTTGGCAGGCTTCAACAAACCATACTACCAATTTATAATGAAATGGAAAATTTACAACTTAAAAAAACAAGTATAATTAGGGTCAGAATTATTTTATTTCCTTGTGTATTAAGAATATTTATTTTTATTATAGATATTGAAAAAACTCTATTTGAATTGGATAGAGTAATAATGTTTCATGATGTTTGCCCAAGAGTTGAATCTATTATTTTGGGAAGACCAAATGGACCTGATGGGTTGAACGAGTTTTTAGATGCTATGGAAAGATTGCATGAAGCACAAAACTATTTTGAAAAAAATAATCCTCAAAGTGTTGAATTAGAAAATGTGGTATGTTGAAACTAATGGTTAATTTTTTTTTTTTTATTAAATTTGTTATTTATTAATTTATTTTAGTCATCATTGTTCAAGACTGGAGGAGATAGTATTCAAAGAGAGTTTAAAGAAATCCTTTTAAAACATAGCAGACATGTTCAACCTGCTATTTTACTTGATATTGTCACAAATGATGATGGTAAAGATTTAATTTGTAACTTATTTTGTTCAAAATAATTTCTTATTGTTTTTGTTTTCTTAGAATTAGTAACTGATGAATCATCATCTATTAGTTCTATAAGTCATTTTCCTGAAACTGTTTCTTCAGACCTTATTCGTTTAGCTGATTGGTTAATTAGCCAATCTCGTGATGAATACATGAATATGTACGCTAGAGTACGAGCTAATACACTTATGAAGTCAATGACTACATTAAAAGAATACCAGAAAACTGGAAGTGCTGGGAGCACTTGTATGGCTGCAGGACAAACTATGAGCTCGCCTTCAGTAGTATGTCTAAATCATGTATTTTATTATATAACAATAAATAGATGTAAATATTTTTCTTTTAATTCCAGAAATCTAAATTTCCTCATAAATCTGAGGTAACCGTTACAAGAAAAGCTTCAAAACGTATACAACATGTGTAAGTTTATTATAATGTTATAACTGTAATATTATATTGATTTTAAATTTTTTTCAGGTTTGAAAAAAAAGCCAATCGTATGCTAATGAAAGCATCCCAAACATTAGGCCAGTCAACCGGTTTGAATTTAGGAAACAGAAGACCTACACTTATTGGTAACTATTGATTATTGTTGATTTTTTTAAAAAGTAGATGAATAAAAAATACTCTAAATACTTCATTGATGTAGAAAATCGTGAAGATGTTGTTGATGAACAAGAAATGGAAAATTATCTCATATCAGTAATTGCTCTGCAAAAGCTTATGCAAGCAGAACTATCACTGATGGTTGGCATTATACCAATCAAGCATCACCATCAAGTATTTCAAATTATCATTCAAGAGAGCCTCTCTAATATTGTTCATGAAGGAGAGGTATTGATACATTTTTTAAGTTTCCTATTTAAGTATAGAAATCACCATTGTCTTATTACAAATAATCATTTACAAATTAATATTTTTAAATTGCAGAACATAGCAGCTAGAGCAAAAAGGTGTATACACAGAAAAGAATTTGCCAATTTATTTGTTATGTTTCCTATTTTAAAACATTTGACTGCTATGAAATCTGATTTTGAACGTACAATGGAAGGCTGTGATGCTACCATTAGAGGTCAATACTCAACAATTCTCAATATACTTCATTCCACAGTTAGTTGACCACCCTCTCACCATTCTAATTACCTTTATTTTATTTAAAGACTATTCAATATCAATTTATTAAATTAGGGTGTAAGAACACTAGATGAAATAGTTGAGAGTGTCAGGACTGACAATTCAATGGGATTACCTAGAGATGGTACTGTTTTTCAATTAACTAGTGATGTGCTAGTATTGATGGAACAACTACTCGACTATATGGACAGTGTAGGCCCTCTTCTAGCTCAAGTACCTTTGTATAACAATATGATTGCACATCATATCACTCCACCAGAAAAATACAAATATCTCTTAGGACTTTATATTAGTAAGAAATTATAAGATAGGCGGACAAATCATTCTTAGTTCCTTTAAGGTAACACTAACATATTTTTACAGAAAAAGTATTATCTCAATTGAATCTGATGCTTGTAAATCGAAGCGATTCTTACAGTGAACCAGGTGTTAAATATCTCTTTCGATTAAACAACTGTCATTATGTAATAAAATCGCTACAAAGATCTGCTTTGTTGGACATAGTTTCTTTGACTGAACAAGAATGTGAAAATACTTATCATGAGATGATCGCATCACACAAAAAATCTTATCAACAATGGTAATAGTATTTTTATTGTTATAACTTTTATTGTTGAAATTTAATTTTTAATTTTTATTTCAGTTGGAATAGAATACTAGGATTCATAGCCAATTTGGATGATGTTCAAGTTATTAATGGTAAACTGAAGGATAAGGATCGTAACATAATTAAAGAAAGATTTTCTGTAAGTTAATTTTATATACGTGAAAAATTATTTTTTGATTAATATATTACTTATTCAACTTGTGTACATTTAATTTTAACTAGGAGAAAAAATAGTGTTTATAAAATATAACTATTTTATTTTGTATATAATTATTATGTTAATGAATTTTATAAGACTGCAATGTTGAAAAACAAGTTTTTGAATTTATTATCTATATTATACTGTTATAATTCATTTAGGGTTTTAACAAAGAAATTGAAGAAATATTAAAGCTTCAAAGAGGTTACACAATACCAGATATTGAATTGCGCGAAGGATTGAAGCGTGACAACAAGGAATTTATTTTACCCAAATACAGTGCTTTCTATGACAAGTAATACATTATTACTCATTTCTAAATAATTTGACCATTTTTTAATTATTAATTATGACCATTAATGTCTTAATGATAATGATAATTTTTATTTGTGTTTATCTATGTATAAAATGATAACTAAGCAATTAAATTTCACTATTTTTCCTTCATAATCTCTCCAAGCAATCTTTTTCTTTTCAATGAACTTAAAATAATATGTTGAATGGATTAATCAAATGAAATAGTTAAAATGCAAACATTTTTTTTCCTGAATTATATTAATATATTGTGATTTTTAGATTTTCCCAGTCGTCGTTCACCAAGAACCCTGAAAAATATGTTAAGTATACACCAGCTCAAGTGTCAGCTATGCTTGATCGGTTCTTTGATGTTGCTGCTTGAAATTTGTATTTTCTAGTTATATTTTATAAACCTATTTTTATTATTTTTAATCATTCTCTACTACTAATATTATTAATTATTTATATATTTCCATTAGAAATTATATTGTACAGCATTGCGTAATAAGTATCAACCATGTATTTATTCAAACATCTTGAACAATTTTACTTTTAAGGTGTAATCATTTTATAGCAGACTGATCAAATTATCAAAATGCTCTCGTTTACAGTGATAATCTTAGCATAAATATATAATATTATGTTTGTTTATTTTTTTCAACCAATGTTATTGAAAGTTATGTATTTATCCCTGTTCAATTGTTATTTAAATTAAAACATATATTTTATAAATTTTATTTTTTATTTTTTTTATACATAAAAGTTCTTTATTATTATTTTCAGTCAATGTGTTCATAAAAGCCAAACAGTGAACATAAAAAAAAACAACTTTAAAATATGTGAAAAAGAAAATATTAGATTTGCATCTAAAACTAAAATGCACAGGTAATCTTTGTAAAGCTAATTTTTAGTTTAATATTTGATCACAGCTTTCAAAATTGACTATAATTTGTGTTATATTTTTTAAACTACTTAAATTAAATCCAGGTACTTCCAGATATTATTTATTAGGATGCTTATACGTAAACAAAATATTTATTCGGTTATTTTATTGGCAGATATTAATAAAATACAAAACAATCATCATTAATTGTTAATAATTAATAAATTCATTAATAATTAAATTTACTACTAAAAGTAATTAAGACTAGAATCTGTTTATTGACTAACAAAAAACTTATATAAAATGAAATAATTCTCAGTAGAATTTAGGCACAGTATATAAAATGTACTCAACAACAAATAAAATAGTCAAAATAGATGTTAAATTGGTTTATTCAAATTTTTTAACAACTGAAATAAAAATAAAGCATAAAATATGGTATACAATGATTTAATATGTTTTGTATCACATAATAATGTTGATATATAAATATATACTTTTATATTTGTTCAAAACTGAACATTTTTTCATCTGAAAATAACTGTAATTATAGCATAACGTAATATAAAATTTATAACAATCAAACTTAGATTATTTTTTTTATAAAATCTTACTTTAAGTAAATTCTATTTTTTGGTAACTGTATTAATGATTAAAGCACATGTTTTAATATCCCTGAACAATTATTTCATTTGAACACAATAATTTTTATTTGAAAAAGAGAACTAAAGTTATTCTGGTCTTTTCCCTTCACCACCGGCTATATCATAGACAGCAGTAGCCACTTCAAGTGCAAGTTTGTCTGCATTGATTTTAGTATCAGCTTCTGCATAAATTCTCACCACATTTTCAGTACCGGACGGCCTGTAAAATAAAATGTTGGAAACTATAAAATACATTATTAAGTGAATAACAAAATATGTATTTAAGAAATATATAAATACAATAAGTTAACCTAATCTAACCTACAGAACTTATTAAGAACTGTTTAATTTATAAAATTATTACAATATGAATATATCAAGGACTACCCAAATTTTGTAAAAACATTAGTTTTTTTTTCTTTGCACAAAGTTTTGTTAACCCCAATTTACTCTTTAACCTACCAATAGAATAATAATTTTACCATTGTTTAGAACCATTTAATTTACACATTAAAAATAAACCATGTTATAGTTTACCTGACAAAGGATCGACCCATTGGATACTTTGATACAATAGAATTTATTATTTCTTGAAGGCCTACTGGCTTGACACAAATTCTCTCTGCATCATCAGTTTCAAATGTATTTCTATCCTGTAATTTAAAATATTATATACGATTTATTATTGCTAAATAGATCAACTGTAATGTATTACTTTGACAATCACTTTTGCTAAACGATTAGGCAAATCTGAATAAGTGTTGTACCAATCACTTAAACTCCAACCTCGCTCACAAAGTACAGTCTCAACAATCAACATATCAGAATAAGCATCACCAACAGTTTCATTTGTCATATCCACTATACAAATCAATTTCTTTAATGCCAATGATTTTTTCCTTAAAAAAAAAATAACAATAAAAAGTATAACATTCCAAATCTAATATTAAAATTTTTTTATTTAAAAATAGTATAACATACTCATCCTTTTCAATGGCATATTGATTGCGAATGAGTTCACGTACTGCATCCTTAAATAATAAAGTGCCATGCCCATTTGCTTCAAAATAAATTCCAACATCATAGTCCTTAGCTTTATGATGAAGATATTTCACACCAGTTGGAACACATGCAACAGGTACTCTCTAAACACAAATTCAGTCTTAGAAAACTTAATCAAAATAATATAAATAATACAATTTCATAGTATTCATCGATTTCAATATTCATTAATAAATTACGATCTAACACTTAACACAATAGTACAGTGATAAACAATATGATGATTATGTGTATGTGTAATGTTAACAATTAAAAGATTCATACAGGATTAGAAAAGTGTTTTCAAAAATAAAGATAAACAAATAAAATATATACCAATTTATCAGTAACATATTTTGTGGAATTGCCGTTTGAATAAGCAGTTTGCACTAGGCCTACATTAATTTCAAGACCAGAAGCCGTGAATAAATCTTTTATATAACCAGTCACTATAATAAAATAATTAAATTAAAAAATTATAAAAAAAATCTTAATGTATGTAATTTTTTAATGCAATACCAAGGGTAGCAATTCGATCACCGTCCAATAAATAAAATGTATTGTTTTCGTCAATAAAGGAATAAATTATTCTATCTGCATCTCCATCCACGGACACATACTTAGCATGCGGTTTTATAGCCATTCCAGTTGGAGGACATTGGTTTGATTTGACATAATCTGCCCCACACTAAACATATGGTAAGTAGAATAGTGAATACATTATATTTTATTAAAACAATATAGCATTATACTTTGAAATTGAGCTTTTCTGTAGTTAATATGTCATCATTATGCATATTAATTATTAATGTTTCATCCAAAAATACCAGTGCATCCTTCATTTTTAAAGCACCTACTCCATTTGCACCATCAAATTCTATTATAGGACTATAGTTCTTAAAATCTGAACACTGAAAAACAATTGCTCTTGCATTGCCATCTATTAAATATTTACAAGTAACAAATATACAAACCATTTTACGTAGAGTTTTAAAACTATCAGTTAATTTAGTATAATAAGAATATTCATTTGGTTGACCGTACAAGCCATTGGTATTATAACATCTAATAAAAAAATGCAACATCGGTGTAGTAATTATACCAAAGTCCTCAAAATTACTTTTAAAAGCTTTAACACCATAAAGAACAGCATCCAACAACCTTTTGCTGGAATGTCTAAAAGCAAAAAATTGTTTCAATGATTTTAGTTCTCTAGAATGCATAGCCAGATAACTTATATACCTAGTATCACGACCGATAAATACACAAGGTGTAAATGATGAGCTTATAGCATATTTTTTGGCTATATTAATGAGTATAACACAAACATCTTGATCGCAAGGAGCATTTGCTAATTCAGTGGCCAATTCCTCCCACGAAGTATCCAACATTTCTCCTTGAGTGTCAATGAGTTTGACACCATTGTCATTTTGTGGATTATGTGAAGCTGTTATCATAAGACCTACTGCTGCTGACTTGAAATACATAGAACGCAGAGCGACCAACATGCCCATGCGATGCATGACATGATCAAGATGTTCTGAACTGAAAACAATTAGAATATTATAATTGCTTTAATTTCAGAATAAAGCTTTTTTATTCACCTGAAACGAATGCCCGACACACCATACTTGAAGACTTGGTTCCCTGGATTCGGATATAACTCTATGTTGGATGATTGTTTGACAACTTTCTCGATCCACTCATCCATTTCGTATTCACTTGAATAAAATCGCCCAAATTAATATTAAAACTGGAAAAGTAAAAATAGAAGACATATCATTAACAGGAGAATCATACACCGGAAACTATAATTCAAATCCTAACTTAACCAGCACCACATGAAATCAAAATATTCGAATCGTAATTTTCATCGAGCTAATACGTCCATCTTACAGGACGAAGCGTAAACGATTACCAAAGCGAGATGCAGAAAATACGGGCTATATTTCCGATTTCTTTTTTTTTTTTTTTAATCTACAAATGATATGATATTGCCCGGAGCGGTATATTATACGTAAAAATATAATAATAAAGTACCACGTATACCTGAGTGGGTACGCAACTTCCAGAACGCTTGACGTGATGGTTGGCAGTCACTGTAACGGGACAATACAATGCTTCGAGTCTTACCGTTCTCCGACCGGGTGAAAATCGTTGCGTAATAATCGAATTACGGAACGGAGAGGAAGGAACAAATCGAAAAATTACATTCTAATGTGGAGCGCGTTGGACCCGCCGTACTCGTTACTCTTATCTACGGCTGCGGCGGCGTGCGAGTTTCGCGTCCGCACGACGACTGTCCAGTGGACAGTGTCCACCGTGCGCCATGAAAAACGTGCTCGCGGTTTGCGAAAACGAACCGAAAGCCGTTCCGAGCACGACCGCACATGGACATTGTAAAATATCGTGTAATATGACAGACAATAATAAAACAATATCACTGGTATCAGATGAGCACGTGTCACACGGCCTACCACAGCTGCTGCGGGCGTACGGGTGAGGTGATCTTTCTTTCGTCACTTGTGGCCCGCCCGCACATGTCTTGTCGCTGTTATCAGCATTCGATGAACGCATATTACACCGATAACAGTGTTTACCGTTTCACGCGATGCCATGGCTTTCGGACGGATGCCGAGGTATTTAAAAAACGATCGAATTCAATTAACGTTCATCAACCCGGCAGAGCCAGTCGGTTAGAATCATTATGGATAATGCTTCGTGTCGGCAGTGGCGGGACAAAGGACTTTATTTGAGGCACGTGCCTTAATTTAAAAAGGTGGTGGGCATAGGTAGGCGCAAATCAGGGGGGCTTAGGGGCTTAGCCCTCCAAACTTAGCCGTATCCCGTCCAAAAATCCTGGGCATTACATTATATTTGAAACTGTTATATTTTGTGGCATAAATATTTTGTATGATGATGATAGTATGTTTGGTGTACATTTCTCAAGCCCCTTCAGGTAAAAAATTTAAATTGCACCTTTGGTGGTGGGTATCCCTGGTTTGGAAGTTTAATGTTTTTGAGCCGTGAAAGGGATTTCAAAACTGATTTTGAAGAGGCAATAATGAAACTTGGAAGATTATCTAGTGATTTAAAAAAAGCATTTTTGTTTAAATAAATAAACAAATTTTCTTTAAAAAAAATTAATCAATTTTTTTTGTGAATGGTGGGCCAGACAGTATAAATTATCGTGCCTTATTAGTGAATCAAATACGTTACACCACTGATCCGTGGACAATTATCTTTTAAGTGATTTCCTAATCAGAGAGAAGTCGATGTACGAAAATGACAGACGGTAAAACCCGTTCGATTTTATCCCTTAGAAACATTATCGTCAAAAAGTGTAAAATTCATATGAACTCGATCAAATCACACTGTAAAAATATCATGAAGTAATCCGTTTACCATAACTCTGTCAATGCAATTACTTAAAAAGTAATAGTTCGAGTGACGACAGTGGCGAATTAGGGAGCAGGCTTATAAAAGGCTTATGGCCTAGGGTGGCTTTTTTGGGAGGGCAGCTTTTTTTTATAGAATTAAGTGTTATTATTCACTTATTAGGTATATTTATTTTAATATATTTTTTTTTATATTTGTCATATAAACACGAATAAAAATAATTTTAAAAAGTTATAATAATATATTAATATGTACATTGTATGATGCGTACCTATAGGCTATAGTAAGAATATTCTTTCTTCTTCTTCTTCTTCTTCCTCGTAGTTGAAGGCCTTTAAAATCAAACTGACAAACATATGCCATGCTATCTCTCTCTATCTTCCGCTAGGACTCGCCAATCACCATCCGGTTCAACCCGCTCCACATCTGTTAACACTTGGTCTTCCCACCTCAGCCTTGGTCTACCAAGTGGTCTTACGCCTTCTGGAGAGCCTCATAGTACCTTGTGTATAAGGGCTCTTTCTTTTCACCATGCGTGGCCAGCCCAAAAGAGTCGCCTCTTTCTTATATCGTTGACTATATTTGGTTTCTGATATAGCTCCTTGATCTCCACATTATGTCTGATTCTCCACTCTTCTGTATTCCTTTCTATGCAAGGGCCAAAAATCGACCTCAAAATTTTTCGTTCAAATACTAAGAGGGTATTCTGTTGTATCTTATGAAACGTCCAAGTTTCGCATCCATACATCACCACTGGTCGAATAAGTGTTCTATACAGTTGTATCTTTAGGCTTTTAGACAACATTCTGGATTTAAACAGCTTGTTCAATCCAAAATAGCATTTATTTCCTGCATGTATTCTTGCTTTTATCTCCTCTTGTATTTCATTATTCTGAGTTAAAAGACTACATAGGTACTTGAACTTCTGCACTCTGTTAAATTTATATGCCCCTACTTCCAGATGAGTGTGTACATCTTCCGGCAGAAACGTCCACTGAGCTATCATATACTTTGTTTTTTCCACGTTTATTTCCAACCCAACTCTTTTTGCTGCCTCAATTAATATTTGAGTTTATTCAATGAGCTCTTCTCTATTTTCTACTAACAACACTAAATCATCTGCGTATGCCAGATGACCTAATTTTGTCTCACCTATTTGTACACCACTTTGTTCAAAGCTTGTGCTTTGAACCACTTTTTCCAGTGCTAAGTTAAATAAAATGGGCGATAATGCATCTCTTTGTCTTTATCCTGTTCTTACTTGGGCTGCTGTCGAGAAGGAGTTTCCTATCTGTACTTTTATTTCCGTATTCATGGCGCTTGCTTTTATAAGATTGACTAATTTTTGTGGGAGATCATATTGCTCTAGTATAGACATTAAAGATTCACGATGAATGCAGTCGTAGGCCGTTTTAAAATCAATAAATATCATGTGAATTTCTTTATTTAATTCCCTCATATTTTGTAATATTAGTCTTAATAAGAATATTTGGTCAATCGTCTATCTATTTTTCCTAAAGTCTGCCTGGTAGTCTCCCAGTAATTCCTCTGCCCATGGACTCACTCAGTCTAAAATACAGTTTGACAATATTTTATACATGACATTAAGTAGAGCTATATCTCTGTAATTACTGCACAATTGTCTGTCCCCGTTCTTGTAAATGGTACAAATAATTACTCTTTTCTTATCTTCCGGAATCACCTCCTTTTCCCAAATTTCCTTTACCTACAAATATATGTACTCAGTTAGTTAATTTTCCATGTTCTTTAACAGTTCCCCGGTAATTCCGTCTTCTCCAGAGGCTTTGGGGTTCTTTAAAAACCTTATTTGTTTATCTCCTTTTGTTGGGGCTGAGCAATTTGTTAGGTTTCTCGATGAATCATTAAATGGGAATGGATTTTCAGGTTCTGGGCAGTTTAAGAGCTCGCCAAAGTATCTAACCCACTTATCTGATATTTCATCATCAGTCGTAATTAATGTACCGCCTTCGTTTCTTAGAAATTTCTCAACTCGCTTGTAATTTCTACTCATAGCGCTTATCTTCTTGTATAAGTTACGAGTTTTGTGATTTGCATAATCATGATCTGCTTCTCATATTATATTTTGTACGTATTTTCTTTTCTCACATCTAAGTATATTACTTGTTTCCCTTTGCCTAGTCTTGTACTGTGTCAATTTTTCCTTATTATCCGTATCGTTTAGCCAATTATTCTTTGCGATCTTTCTCCTCTGTATAGCTTCCTCGCAGATTTTACTGAACAAAGGTTACTTTAGTCGGCGTTCTATACCTATCGTCTTTTCGGTTGTTTCTTGAATTACTCTCTTCAGATTTTTCCATCTTTCCTCTATTCCTTTATTTTCCTACCCTACTGGTTGGGATCTTATTTTTCTATCTATTCGTAAACATCACGAATAATAGGCTCATCAAGTTTTTGAACATCAAAACGCCCTTTAGGTCCTATTTTCTTTGAATTACGTGTCTTTTTGAGTGTAATTTTCAATTTACCCACCACTAATATATGATCTGTATCACATTCAGCTCTTCGTGCACCTTTAACGTCTATCACTGTGTTTGTAAATCTTGAGTTTACCAACACATGATCTATTTGATTGACATATAGTCCGTTAGTGGACCTTCACGTACCTTTATGAATATTTTTGTGTTTAAACATTGTGCTTTTTATTCTAAAGTTTCTTTCTGTGGCAAAAGCTACTAGTCTACATCCATTGTCATTCGATTCTTCATGTAACCTATGAATACCTATTATAGGTCTAAAGAAATTTTCTTTCCCAATTTTCGCGTTGAAATCTACTAGAATAATTTGAATGCAATTTGCTGGTATGTCATTCAAGACATTAAGTAATGAGTAAAATTCATCTTTCTCTACTTCCTCCTTTTCCTCCGTTGGAACATGTACATTTATAAATGCTATATTGAACCATCTGGCTGCTATCGTCAGCACAGTCATTTTAGGACTTATTACTTTAAAATCTTGTGTTGAGGAATGCTTTGTTTACAGCAAAACCGCTCCCTCCAAGTCGCCTATTATCACATGCTCCATAAAAGAGTGTAGGTAGTATTTTTTAATTGCATTGATCCAGTGTCACTCCATCTTAATTCTTGTAGTGCAACAATTCCAAATGTATACTTCTCCACTTCATCTACCAATGTTCTAAATGCGCCAAATTTAAATAAAGTTCAAGTTCAGTGATTATTATATATATTATTATTATTAATTTATTCTATAAAATGTATATGTGTTTTTTCTTAATTAACTTCGTGCCACTATACCGCCGTGCTAAATATAGTGCGTATATATATAATTTAATGTGTACATAGTGATGTTCAGTGCTCGACTTGGCAAAATTAAAGAAGGGGGACTCTATTTACTTTAAAAAAAAAGAACGTCCCCAAAACTAGCTGAGCGTTATGATTATAGCGTAATAATAGTAGGGGGGACGTTAAAATTTCTGAAAATTAGTTGGGGTACTCCGTCTCCCTGCGTCCCCCCTCAAGTTGATCACTGATGTTACATGTATATATGTATTTTCGGTGGAGTTGATATACGCCTAAATATACAAGTAGATGAATTCTATACTAATTTTTGTATTAAAATATATGCATTACAACACACTTTTTGCCCACCAAAATCTAAAATGTGCACCCTTAAAAATAAAACCGTGTACCTAATTTGTCATGACACAATGACCTATACAAGTATAAGCTATACTTTGCATTCATCATTTCCTCCATTATTTTATAAATTCAAATTAACAATTACATTTATTGTGCACTCCGAAAATAGCCACTGTAATCGTTCCATTCACGAACATTTATTTGTACACGAGACGTCACAAAGTAAAAATAATAATTATATATCATATAAAAAATTACATATTAATATTAATCAATAGTTTTATCTTGACGACAGGACAGTATTTAAGATTTCACCGCCCAGGGGCCACAACATATTTTCTCTTTCCTGAAGTTTAAAACCTAAAATAAGTGTCTCCAACTATTTATTAAAAAGCCACTCAGAATTAATTTTCCTCGTTTCAGTACACTATTACACAATATTTGTAATTAATATCAAATCCAAAATAATAATGATTTTATAGTATAACATTTATTTTTTATATTATTTTATTTATTCAAAAATAATTTTCCATTAAAAATGCAAATAAATTGATTTGATTTTATTTAGAATCACCGTAAAAATATTTTTAACCCTTTTTCCACACATATTATTTTTGTTATCAATATTAATTTTTTTTTACTATATTTACAAAAATCTCTATACTTCTTAGTTTTTTATTGTAGAATTCAATTAATTTAAATTTAATTGGGTTGAAATTTAAAATTCCATCGTTCATTGAAAAATCACACTTCTGAAATGTTTATAAACTTGTAATTAATATAATAATAGCATAAATGATTGAGATTAATTTTTTTAATAAAACAAATTATTTTACTATAAAACAATTAATTGTTTTATAAAAAAAATTCAATTAATATAAACCAGTCAGTTAAACGTTTTATTACAATATAGATATTCGAATTTAGGATCAACACCATAATCATAAGTCAACGATTATTTAAATGCGATTTCTATTCATAGCTTCTACCTTAATTTCTGCGACGTACAAATTTACTGATTAATCAATTTGATGAACATGATATCTTAAATTAAAAACAAAATTATTTGAGTCTATACTATTATATTAAAAAATTTTAAAAATTATTAGTTTCTATTGACTTCATTAAAAATAGTTCAACTGCAAGTAAAATTATTTAAAAATTAAAAAATTAAAATAAATTAAAATACAAACTTAATGTAAATACTTATTCAACTTAAATGAAAAATTAATATATTTTATTCAAAAATTAAATAACAAATATTCGTAAAATTATGTAATGTCTCATAAGTAAAATACGAGTACAAGAATATTTAAATATTACTTAGGTACAAATAAAAATGTTTCGTACATATTCTCTATATTTTATTGTACTGAATAATTAGTAGAAATAGCTAGAACAGTAATTACAAGTACATACAATCAACTCCCTAATACTGCTAACCATAAAAGTAAATGAAATAAACTCAAACATAACAAAATATAATTTAATTAAACACACTTTAGTCAGCATTCATTAAGTTAAAAATAATACAAATACTTGATTACTTAAATTTATTTTTCTTTGTAAGTTATTGCACTGAAAATGTTCATAAAATCTTTAACGCGGTAAAACGTGAGTCTTAAAATTAGGTTTTTGTTGAGATAATTTATCGTAGTATAGATAATCCAGGAATAACATAATTTTACGTGTTTTAACGTTTGTTTGAAATTACAATTTAAGAAAGGTTAGGTACCTTTTAGTTTTTACTATATATACTCGGGCATACAAATCTATTTTTTGATTCCATTCATAAAAGTTCTTTTCTAAATTTTAAATTTGATTAGTTTAATATACTGAATGACAATCGAACTAATGAATATTAATTAATAAATAATTTTATAAAAGAATAAAAAAGTTTAATTAATCTAAAAATCACTGTACTCGTATTGATCGTACTATTAATTTAATTCTCACATGTGTCATCTATCAATGTAGCCCTAAAAATTATAGTAATGTTAAAAATCAAAAAAGTTAAGAATATATACGAATACATACATGAATAATGAGAACCAAATCCAAAAATAATATTTTTAATATTTTCGTGATGCTTCAGATAAAAAAAAATAAATAAAATACTAATTAAAAAGTATTAAAAAAACACAAATTTAATTTAATTTCCTATATATTTTTATTTTTTAAATTATTTTAAATTTGTAAATTGATGATTTTCTTTCCATGAAATTAATAATATTGAAAGAAATAAACAGAATGTTTAGAAATTAAAATGGCTTTAAGTTAATCTTTGGTATTCAATTATTATTTTAGACCAATAAACTATATATAAATAATTATAGTTAACTGAAAAGTTTATAATAGTGTATTTGTTGTAAGTAAAATTAATACTAACCTTGAGAGACAGTAACATATTTTTTTTAAATTAAGTATAGTTATAATAAATACTATTCCCCTAACTTTTGGGACAAATTATTTTAAAATAAATTAACTTAAATAAATTATTAAAATAAATTAACAATATAGGTAATTCATTATTAAATAAATAATCAATATATTATAAGGTTTTGAAAACTTTAATGAATACCTATTTTTAATTAAAAAAATATATACATAATTTAAAATAACTTATGACTTATAATTTATAAATTATTGATGTGATAAAAAAAAAAATATAAAATCATTTTTCATTTCTAATTTTCATTATTTAAAAACAAATACTGAACTAACTAAAAACTTAAAATATTTCCATTGAAGTTTTTTAAAAATATTTTTTTTTAAATTAGTTAATTAGCTGATGACAAGTGAATATTTTTAAATATACCTAATCATCTAAATGCTGTGTTAGATACAATTATGTATTAGGATTAAATGCTTTTTTAATGTAATTTTTTGTGAAAACGCCTTTGGACATATACTACAATTGAATCTTTTTTGCCCTCCACATTCATGTCTTAAATGACGGTTTAAGTTTCTTTTAAATTTATATGTACGGGAACACATAACATTTGGGCAAATGAACATATCTTGATTATCTGAAAAAAAATAATCAGTATTATTATGTTGATTATATTAAGAGAATATTATTATACAAACAAAAAAATATCTAAGAATAGCAACTGTAGCAAATTGCATTTACTGCTATACATTCATATTATTAAATTGCATAATGTACCTATATTGAACACATTGGTAGAAATAAGTGGAGTATAACATGAAGATAGTTAATAAAACACACATTTTAATAAAAATTTAAATTAATATTTTTTTTTTAATTGACAATAAATTATTCAACATTAATTTTTAATGGCAAAACAATCGTAATTATACAAATACGAGGTAATTAAACAATTATTCTAATAATAATATGTGATATAACTGATTATACCTCATCAGTATTTAATAAATCATTTTTTTCAAAACAGTAATATAATAAAGTTAAACTATCAATTAATCTGGTAACCATTGGTGATTTTGAAGTTAAATATTCTTATTTATCTTTAAAAAAATATAATGAATTAGATATTTATCAACATTTTGAGATTTGATACAAATAAATAGATAGTTTAAGATTAAATTTATTAAAAATATTTTTAATTATATAGGTACATGTATAATAATTAAAATATTAGTAAAGATTAAATTATTGAAATATTAAACATTAAACATAAACATTAAAATATAAAATAATTTCATGTTTAGCATAAAAAAAATAAAAAAACAAATCTATTGTGTAAATGTAATAATTATATAAACAAAACTGATCATAATAAGATTTATTTATTTATTTATTTTATTATTAATGTAGAATTCAATAGGACATTATGTATACACGCACAATGTGTTTTCAGACTAAATTTCCGATAAAATAATTTACTGCAATAAGGACATTTAAATTGAAGACAAATACCACATTCAAATTTTAAATTATAATTCATGAGACATCTTCTTTTATAATGACGACCACATCCATTGGGACATAGATGACGTCTGTTCTTTAAAATGTTGTTGTGTAATACATCTGAAAATACAAAATTATCCATAAGTTGAATTTTTATATCATAAAGTAATATAACTTATTAGTATACATGAAGCACAAATTCAAATTTTTTTGGAGACTATACAAACTGTACTTACAAAAAAGATAATGTATGATATCTACGTGCAATACGAAACACAAAATAGTACAAATATAGAAGGCTATGAAGTACACTCGAGTCAAATAGTTTTTATATACATCTATGGGTATTTTTCACTAATAATCTATTTCACATTGCATAATTAATGATACAAATAATTTAATATAAAAATCTCTGTAATGATTTAAAATATTGATACATTATTCTATTTTAAATGTGTCTTTATATTAGTTTATACATAAAGTAAGTATATACAGAAACAAACTGTTATAATAACAAAAATATAAAAATTATTTTTCATTTATAATTTTAATTATTTGAAAACAAATACTCAAATGAAATTGATTTCATTCAATATAATTATGTATTAGAGCCAAATGATTTTGTAATGTAGTTTTCCGTGTAAATGCCTTTGGACATATACTACAATTGAATTTTTTTTGACCTCCACATTCAAGTCTTAAATGCCTGTATAAGCTTGTTTTAAGTTTATATGTACGGTGACAAATAATATTTGGGCAAATAAAAATTTCTTGATTTTCTGAAAAAAAAAAAAATAAATGTTATCAGTAGGTACTTGTAAGCATGATATGACTATTAATTTGAAAATAGTAAGAGAATATTATTTTTTAAACAAAAAATATATCTTTGAATAGCAACTGTATTTGCATATACTGCTATACATTCATAGAGTTAAATTTCATAATATACTTATATTGAACCCATTGATAGAAATAAGTTTAGTATAACAAGAAGATAGTTAATAAAACACACATTTTAATAAGAATTAAAATCAAAATATTTCATTATGAGAAGCAATAAATTATTCAACATTAATTATTAATGGCAAAATAATCATATTATAAGAATAATAGGTAATTAAACATTAATTCTAATAATAATATGTGAAATAAATGATTATAACTCGTCAGTTTTTATTAAATAATTATTTCAGAACAGTAATATAAAAAATTTAAACTATAAATTAATCTGGTAACCGTTGGTGATTTTGAAGTTAAACATTCTTATTTATCTTTAAATAAGTATTATTCATTATTTATTAAGATTTGATATATAGGTACCTATAAAAAGATAATTTAAGATTACAATTATAATAAATATTTATTTTTAATATGCATTTATGAACACATGAATACAAATTTCAAACAAATATAATAAAACTATAGTGAAATTGTATTTCCATTTACACTTAAACATTGGACTATAGTTTACTAGATCGTCATTTCTTTAATTAATATTATGTATGTCTTATAAATTATATTTGTTATTATTATTATTTACGAATATTAAAGTAAAATTATTATTATATTAAATTAAACAAAATATTTTAAAAATGTTGAAGTACAATTAAAACATTAATATATAAAATAATTTCATGTTAGATATATATTAGAAAAAAAAAAAAACAAAAATGTAATAATTATATAAATAAATCGTATTATGATAATTTTTGTTTATATAATTATTATATTTATACTATTTTATTTATTTGTTTTTTATATTTTTCATATTTTTTCTATTTTTTGTATTTTAATAAATTCCAAAGAATACAATTTTTGTAGGAAATACACCTTGATAATATTTAATTATGAGAATAAATTTAATAAATTTCCTATTGGATTCCACATTATAAATTAAATTTATAATGTGGAACTCAATAGGACTTTATGTATACACGCACAATGTGTTTTCAGACTAGATTTCTGACTAAAGAATTTACTGCAATAAGGACATTTAAATTGAGGATAAACACCACATTCATATTTTAAATGATAATTCATGTGACCTATCCTTTTATAATGACGACCACAGCCATTGCGACATAGATGACGGCCGCTCCTCAAAATATTATTGAGTAATACATCTGAAAATATAAAATTATCCACAAGTTGAATTTTTATATCATAAAATAATAAGATTTATCTGTGTAGATTTAGGGCGAATTCAAATTTTTTTGGAGACCATGCAAATTATACTTCCGTAAAATGTAATATAAGATAACTATATGCATTACGAAACAAAAAATAGTTAAAATTTAGAGAGAGCTATGAAATACGGTTGAGTCAAATAGTCTATAAATACATCTATGGATATTTTTCACTAATAATCTACTTCTCATTGAATAGTTGACATACAAAAAAAAAATTAATCATTAAAAGAGTAAGGATTTTAAAGCAATAAAAAAAAACACCGAATGAAAAGAAGAAAAAAGCTGTAAAACTCTTCCAAAAAAGCTTAAAAAAAGACATTAAAAATGGGTTTTTTAAAAAAAAAGAACTGAATCATTTTCTCATTTTGTAAATTACAATACGGAGTTACAACGAAAACTAAACTATAAATCTGAGTAGATAATTTTCAGAGATAGAGCATATTTTTGTGTTCATTGTTGTTTCAAGATAAATTAATGTACTATGTATTATATGGTACATGATAAACTGAACACTGGGAGAAAGGTTGTCAAGAAATGATTAAGCAAGTTATGGATTATATTATATATCATTATATAATATAAAAATAAATATTAACATTTCAAATACGTATATTTGGAAATCATTTTTCCTTAAATCAATTTTTTAAAAGTTTATCAGTAATAGTTAATGTACCTATCCTATTTACGTTTAAAAGATATAACTATACATCGTACCTCCATGCTACACAACGAAAATATAAGACAATTATCGACTATTTTATACAGTACAATAGTACATTATAATTGTTTTTTTCTAATGATAAAATGTAAAATATTTGTCATAACTGACATTGAGTTATCTATGCTCAACATTATTTACTTTTGACTAATCATGCAAAAATTGTATTGAGTGTATAAAAAAAATTTCTTAACGACAAAAAAATAATTCAAGTTATCGAGAATCGACAACAATAACTATAAATACTTTCCATTCAAATATTATAATTTATTCCTACACCGTGCACTTTTTAATAGCTAGTACGTTTTAAAAACATGTATCGAAACCTTTTTCAAACTACAAAATAGTCGGTATATATTTTATAAAACGAATTATTATTAAAGTAACAAAATCTGCAGTTAACACATATATATTATCGTGTAATTTTTTTGTCGTTGAATAAATGATACAAACAATTTAATATAAAAGTCTCTGTAATAATCTAAAATATTTATACAGTATTATATTTTAAATTTGTCTTTATATTAGTTTATACATGTAAGTAATAAATATGTATTAAATACATCTGTTATAATATCAAAAATATAAAATCATTTTTCATTTCTAATTTGAATTATTTGAAAACAAATACTCGATTAAAATTGATTTCATTCAATACAATTATGTATTTGGGCCAAATGCTTTTTTAATATAACTTTTTGTGAAAATGCTTTCGGACATATACTACAATTGAATCCTTTTTGCCCTCCACACTCAAGTTTTAAATGACTGCTTAAGTTTCTTTTAAATTTATAAGTACGGCAACACATATTATTTGGGCAAATGAACCTATCTTGATTTTCTGAAAAAAAAAAAAAAATCATCAGTATATGTAAGCATAATATAATTATATTATTATTTTGTAAACAAAAAGTAGATCTAAGAATAGCAACTGTATTCGCATACACTGTGCATTCATATTATTGAATTTCATAATGTACCTATATTGAACACATGAATAGAAATATGTTTAGTGTAACAAGAAGATAGTTAATAAATCACACATTTTAATAAGAATTTAAATCAATATTTTTCCTATTGAGAAACTATAATAATTATAAATAATAGATAATTAAACATTTATTCTAATAAAATATGTAATATATCTAATTATAACACGTCAGTATTTAGTAAATTATTTTTTCAAAACAGTAATATAAAAAAGTTAAACTATAAAATAATCTGGTAACTATTCGTGATTTTGAAGTTAAACATTCATATTATCTTTAAAAAATTATTATGCATTATTTATCAAGATTTGATACATATACAAATGGATAATTTAAGATTAAATTAATTAAACATATTTTTTATTATGTAGGTTCATGTATATTAATTAAAATATTAGTTACAATTAAATTATTAAAAGATATTCTTTTTTAATTTCACACTATTTAGTTCTTTTACAGCATTCTATCAACATTTTTTCCTTTATGCAACTTCTAATTACATACCTATCTTAAAATAAACCATTAAAAATTATTTTTAATTTAAGATTGCACTAATGAACAAAATAATACAAATTTAAAACAAATATAATAAAATTATAGTGAGATTGTATTTAAATTTATACTAAAACATTGGACTAAAGTTGCTAGATCATTATTTATTTATTTAATGTGTCTTACAAATTATATTTGTAATTATTTTTATTTATGAATATTGCAGTAAAATAAAGACTACATTATATTTCAGTGTTTAAATTTTTATGTACAATTAAAACTATAAAATATAAAAGAATTTGATGGTTACCATATTTTAAATAACTTATGACTTATAATTTATAAAAAATGTGTTGTATAGAAAAATGAATATAATATACTTGACAATACACCAAAAAAATTATAAATTTAATTTATAATATGAAATTCAATAGGACTTTATGTTTACACACAATATGAGTTTTCAGACTAGATTTTTGATTAAATGATTTACTCCAATAAGGACATTTCAATTGAGGACAAACATCACATTCAAATTTTAAATAATAATTCATGTGTCATGTCCTATAATAATGACGACCACAACCGTCAGGACATAAATGACGTCTCTTTCATTCGGTGTCATCAGTTTATTCAAGTTATCAAAAATCGACAGCAATAACAATAAATACTTTCCATTAAAATATTACAATTAATTATAAGTATAATTATTAATATGTGTCGATACCTTTTTCAAAACATAAAATAATCGGTATATTTTACAAAATGAATCATTAAAAAGTTAATGAATTATAAAAATGACATTGAACATTATATATATATAATATAATACGCTTAAATAAAACATTAAATTTATAGACATAATCGATCATAAGTATCAAAAAATAACTTTATGTACACCTCTAATATGGGTTTTTAGATTAGACTTCTGATTAGTCATTTTAAAACAATATGGACATTTGAATCGAGCTTGAACACCACATTCAAATTTCAAATGGTGGTTCATGTGACATCTCCTTTTATAATGACGACCACATCCATTGGGACATAGATGACGTCTGTTCCTCAAAATATTGTTGTGTAATATATCTGAAAATTCAAAATTATCCATAACTTGAATTATCATATCACAAAATAATATGATTTATTTGTATAGATGTAGCGCAAATTCAAATTTTTCTATGGGTAAAAACATGTATTGAAACCTTTTTCAATAAATAAAATAGTTACTTTATATTATAAAATGAATTATTATCAATGTAATTAAGTCTGCAGTACTTTACATATATATATTTCCAGACAATTTAATATAAAATCTCTATAATGATCTAAAATATTAGTATATTATTTTATATTAAATTTGTCTTTATATTAGTTTATACATGTAGTAAGTATGTACTTGATACAATTAATGTAATAAAAAATATATAAAACCAGTTTTAATTTTAGTTTTAATTATTTGAAAACAAAGACTCAATTAATATTGATTGCGTTCAAAATAATTATGTTTTACGGCTAAATGATTCTGTAATGTAACTTTTTGTGAAAATGCCTTTGTACATATACTACAATTGAAATTTTTTTGCCCTCCACATTCAAGTCTTAAATGCCTCTTTAAGCTTCTTTTAAATTTATATGTACGGTGACACATAACATTCGGGCAAATGAATATATTTTGATTTTCTGAAAAAAAAAAAAAAAAAAACTTCATCAATATTTGTAAGCAAGATATGACTATTATGTTGAAAATAGTAAGAGAATATTATTTTGTAAACAAAAAGTAAATCTAAGAATAACAACTGTAGTTGCATACACTGCTTATACATTCACATTATTATATTTCATAATGTACCTATATTGAACGCATTGATAAAAAAAGTGGAGTATAACATGAAGATAGTTAATAAAACACACATTTTAATTAGAATTAAAATCAAAATTTTACTTAAGGAGAAACAATAAATTATTCAATATTAATGGTTAATGGCGAAACTATCATAATTATAAGAATAAAGGTAATTAAACAATTATTTTGATCAAAATATATGTTATATACATTTTCAAAACAGTAATATAAATAAATTAAATTATAAATTAATTTTATAAACGTTGGTGATTGTGAAGTTATAAAATCTTTATCTTTAAAAAATAAATTACAATTAAATTATTAAAAGATATTTTTTTTCATTTTACACTATTTAGTTATTTTATAACATTATATCAAAATTGTATACTTTATGCAACTTCTACTTAGATACCTTAAAATAAACAATTAAAAATTATTTTAATTTAAGATTGCGCGAATAAACAAAATAATACAAATTTAAAAAAAAATATAATACAATTAAAGTGAGATCGTATTTAAATTTATACTAAAACATTGGACTAAAGTTACTAGATCATTATTTATTTATTTTATGTATGTCTTACAAATTATATTTGTAATTATTATTATTTATGAATATTACAGTAAAATTAGGACTATATTACATTTCACAAATAGTGTTTAAATTTTTATGTACAATTAAAACTATAAAATATAAAAGAATTTGATGGTTACCATATTTTAAATAACTTATGACTTATAATTAATAAAAAATGTGTTATATAGAAAACGAATATGAAAAACTTGACAATACACCAAAAAAATTATAAATTTAATTTATAATGTGGAATTCAATAGGACTTTATGTATACACACAATATGGGTTTTCAGACTAGATTTCTGACTAAATAATTTACTGCAATAAGGACATTTAAATTGAGGACAAATACCACATTCAAATTTTAAATGATAATTCATGTGACATCTTCTTTTATAATGACGACCACATCCATTGGGACATAGATGACGTCTGTTCTTTAAAATGTTGTTGTGTAATACATCTGAAAATACAAAATTATTCATAAGTTGAATTTTTATATCATAAAGTAATATGATTTATTAGTATACATGAAGCACAAATTCAAATTTTTTTGGAGACTATACAAACTGTACTTACAAAAAAGATAATGTATGATATCTACATGCAATACGAAATACAAAATAGTACAAATATAGAAGGCTATGAAGTACACTCGAGTCAAATAGTTTTTATATACATCTATGGGTATTTTTCACTAATAATCTACTTCTCATTGAATATTTGACATACAAAAAAAAAAAAAAAAATGAAAAAAAGAAATAAAGTTGTAAAATTCTTCCAAAAAAGCTTAAAAAAAGACATTAAAAATGGGTTTAAAAAAAAAAAGAAATAAATCACTATACGGTGTTACAACAAAAACTTAACTGTAATTCTGAGTAGAAAATTTTCAGAGGAAGAGCATATTTTTGTATTTATTGTCGTTTCAAGATAAATTAATGTATAATATATAGAACATGGAACATGATTAACTGAACAATAGGAGAAAGGTTGTCAAGAAATAATTGAACAAGTTTTGGAACAAAATATTTCAATAAATAATATATAAATAAACATTAACATTTCAAATACGTTTATTGAGAAATCATTTTTCCTTAAATCAAATTTTTTTAAAAGATTATCAGCAATTGTTAATGTATCCAATTTACGTTTAGGAGATATAACTACATATCTTACTTATGGATGCTACACATCCAAAATATACGATA
The DNA here is from genome assembly GCF_003268045.1 of Sipha flava. Classification (NCBI taxonomy): domain Eukaryota; kingdom Metazoa; phylum Arthropoda; class Insecta; order Hemiptera; family Aphididae; genus Sipha; species Sipha flava. Next base: position 145,131 of record NW_020273584.1, on the reverse strand, counting down.
ATTATCAACATTTTATACAGTACAATAGTACATTATGATTGATTCTTCTAATGATAAAATGTAAGATATTTGTTGTTAACGACATTGAGTTATCTATGTTCAACAATTTTTACATTTGACTAATCACGCAAAAATTGCATTGAGTGTATAGAAATTTCTTAACGATAAGAAAATAATACAAGTTATCGACAATCGACAACAATAACAATAAATACTTTTCATTTAAATATTATAATTTATTCCTACATCATGCACTTTTTAATAGCTAATACATTTTAAAAACATGTATCGAAAACCTTATTCAAAATATAAAACAGTTGGTATATTATATAAAATGAAATGAATTATTATAAAAGTAATAAATATTAAAATTACTATGCTATGTTGTTACATACTAATGAGAACAATATAACAAATGAACAATATTTTTTATATTATAAAATTACATTGAACATTATATATATAAGATAATACGCTTAAATAAAATATTAATTTTATTGACATAATCAATTATAAGTATCAAAAAATAACTTTATGTACAACTCCAATATGGGTTTTCAGATTAGACTTCTGATTAGTCATTTTACAACAATATGGACATTTGAATCGAGGTTGAACACCACATTCAAATTTCAAATGGTGGTTCATGTGACATCTCCATTTATAATGTCGACCACATCCATTGGGACATAGATGACGTCTGTTCCTCAAACTATTGTTGTGTAATATATCTGAAAATTCAAAATTATCCATAACTTGAATTATCATATCACAAAATAATATGATTTATTTGTATAAATGTGGCTTAAATTGAAATTTTTTTGGAAACTACACAAAATGTACTTACGAAAAAGTTAATGTAAGATACCTACGTGCATTACAAAACACAAAATAGTACAAATCTAGAAGGCTATGAAATTCACTTAAGGCACATAGTCTTTAATTACGTTAATGGGTAAAAACATGTATCAAAACTTCTTTCAATAAATAAAATAGTCGCTTTATTTTATAAAATGAATTATTATAAAAGTATATTAAGTTTTAAGTACTTTGCATATATATATTTTTGTGTAATTTATTAGTCTTTGAATAAATAATACAAAAAATTTAATATAAAAATTTCTGTAATGATCTAAAATATTGATATACTATTCTATATTAAATTTGTTTTTATATAAGTTTATACATGTAATAAGTATGCACTTAATATAACTGTTGTAATAAAAAAATATATAACATTTTTCATTTATAATTTTAACTATTTGAAAACAAATACTCAATTAATATTGATTGTGTTCAATATAATTATGTTTTAAGGCTAAATGATTTTTTAATGTAACTTTTTGTGAAAATGCTTTCGGACATATACTACAATTGAATCTTTTTTGCCCTCCACACTCAAGTTTTAAATGACTGCTTAAATTTCTTTTAAATTTATAAGTACGACGACACATATTATTTGGGCAAATGAACATATCTTGATTTTCTGAAAAAAAAAAAAATTCATCAGTATATGTAAGCATAATATAATTATTATTTTGATTATGTTAAGATAATATTATTTTGTAAAAAAAAAAGTAGATCTAAGAATAGCAACTGTAATTGCATACACTGCTATATATCCATATTATTATATTTCATAATGTACCTATATTGAACAAGGATAGAAATAAGTGTTGTATAACATAAAGATAGTTAATAAAACACACATTTTAATAAGAATTAAAACAAATATTTTTTTATTAAGAAACAATAAATTATTCTACAATAATTATTAATGGCAAAACAATAAAAATTATAAATAATAGGTAATTAAACAATTATTCTAATCAAAATATATGATATACCTGATTATAACTCTATAGTATTTAGTAAATATTTTCAAAACCGTAATATGAATAACTTAAACTAAAAATTAATTTGGTAACTGTTGGTGATTTTGAAATTATATAGACGGATTTATCTTTAAAAAAATATTATACATTATTTATCAAGATTTTATATATATAAATAAAGAATTTAAGATTAAATGAACTAAAGATTTTAATTTTATTAATCTATTATTATTTTAATTAATTAAAATGTTTAATGTATATTAATTAAAAATTTATTACAAATAAATTATAGAAGATATTTATTTTTTTAATATATACTATTTAGTTCTTTTACAGCTTTCTATCAAAATGTTATACTTTAAGAAGCTTTTACTTAGATATCTTAAAATAAATAGTTAAAATTACAGTAAAATTAAGACTATAAAACATTTCACAGTGTTAAAATTTTTAAGTACAATTAAAACTATAAAATATAAAAGAATTTGATGGTTACCATATTTTAAATAACTTATGACTTATAATTTATAAAAAAATGTGTTGTATAGAAAAATGAATATGAAATACTTAACAATACACAAAAAAAATTATAAATTTAATTTACAATGTGGAATTCAATAGGACTTTATGAATATACACACAATGTTTTTTCATAGTAGATTTCTGACTAAATAATTTACTGCAATAAGGACATTTAAATTGAGGTGAAACACCACATTCATATTTTAAATGATAATTCATGTGACCTATCCTTTTATAATGACGACCACAGTCATTGGGACATAGATGACGGCTGTTTCTCAAAATATTGTTGAGTAATACATCTGAAAATTCAAAATAATTCATTATATCATTAAAATAATATGATTTATTTGTATAAATGTACCCTAAATTCAAATTTTTAAGGAGACTATACAAATTATACTTACATTAAATGTAAAGTAAGATACCTACGTACATTACGAAACACAAAACAATAAAAATCTAGAGGGCTATGAAATACACTAGAGTCAAATCGTCTTTAAATACATCTATGGATATTTTTCACTAATTATCAATTTCACATTGTATAATTCACACACACACAAACGAAAAAAAAAAGAAAAGATTTATCATTAAATGAATAAGGATTTTAAAGCAATAAAAATGAAAAGAAAAGAAAAAAAAAAGAAGAATTAAAGCTGTAAATCTTCCAAAAAAGCTTAAAAAAAAGCTTTGAAAATGGGTTTTAAGAAAAATAAATCAATTATTTTCGGCATTTTTAAATTACTATACATTATAACATACATTATATTAAAATATAAATAATTTTATGGTAATTGCTTTTGGAAGAAATTCATACAATTTTTATGGATATTCTTTAATATATTTATAAGTATTTTGATAACACTACTTTATGCTTAAAGTAGCATGTTATTACTTTTTCAGATAGAACACACATTAGAATATTTGACACAATAAGTTTTCTTTTTACAAAGAGTTTGAGAATGACATCTGCATGAGTTTGCATTGAAGTTTATAATTAATAAATATTTAGAAATAATCAATTTGTAAATTAAAATATTAATTTAATTTAATTAATAAAATTTTTTTATACATAACATTTTATTGAACAGTTAATAAACAATTATAAGATTAATAAGACTTATAGAAAAGTAAAAAAAAAAGTTTGTCTTTACAGTTATATTTAATAATTAAGTTACTAATAAAATGTTAATTACTTCAAATAAGGAAATTTGAAGAAACATGTACAATTTGCTTTAAATATAATTTTTTTAAATTATTAGTAGAAAAGAAACTTACATTTATTGACACAAAAATGTAATAAATATGTCATACCACTTTATAAATTAAATTAGAAAATAAATAAATTTACAAATTACAAAATATGGATTATGTATTGGTTAATCATAGATTGATGTAGTGACATAAAGATGGCTAAAAAAAGGTAATAAAATTGATAGTTATCTTAATAAATAATAACTGAAAATCCACACAATTTATATAATTAGCTTTTATTTTACAAAAATATTGCATAATAATTTCCTTAGATAAAAGTTTTTGTTGAATTAAATTCTTAATATAAGAAATCCATGTCAGTAAGAGTGCCTTTGATGGATGGATATTTATCAAGTTCATTTCATGCCAGAGATAAATAAAATGTAATCCCATTAATGTAAATATTTAAATTTTACAAGATTGTATTTGTTTTATACAAGCCAATATATTAATTATTTTGAATAGCTGAGATAACTGAATGGTCACAAGTCTCCACGTTCATAAAACACATGTCGTTATAAGTTACTAATATACTTATATTATCTACTAAAATTGTTAATACAGAAGTAACAAATAGTTTTGATCGTTTGATATTTAAATTTTAAATTTTGAAAAAATATTTCAATAAGATTAATCAAATTACTTTTGAGTTATCAATACATATCATAATTTTTTTCCACATTTATTGAAAGATTTTTGATAATGAACTACATTAATTTGGTATAAATGTAACGCATTTACAATTTTAAACGATCCTAATTTCTCATATATAGTACATGGCAATGATATTAATGAAATGTTGTATTGTTTTTTTGTGGACTTCAAACAGTAATTATACAATACTATAAAAAATGAATTAAGTTAAAATTTAATAAATTATTATTAAATATGACTTAAGATTTGAATTCTGAAACATTTTTTGTTGTAGAAGAATTATTTACTAACATTATATGTAAAACATAAATATCACCTTAGGAATTTTTTCTTCCTTTATGCTTCACCATATTTATTGGAGTATAACATTTTTTCGTTAGCATATAAAGCTGTTAACAATAATAAAATGCTCATGAAATGTATACAAATATAGTAGCTATTCAAAGTATTTAACTAAAAAAAAAAATTAAACATAGAAAATGGCAAATACTATGATATAAATGATAACAAATAAAAGTAATGATTTAATAACACCTTCTATGATTTATGATTAAAGAGCGGATTTTTAGGTTCTTAAAAGCTTAAAATATGCTTATATACTCAAAAAATCTCTAAAATAATTTCTAAATATTCCTTAAACTTAAAAATATGCAGATAATATAATATGATGCTAATATGCTCTAAAAAAACGTTAAAATATTCTCTAAATATTCCTTAAACTTGTAAATACACAATATGATTTTTTTTTTTTTTTAAGTAGTTCAATTAAAACATTAAACTACTGTTATGGGCCATTCCTTTGGCAACAAGTAAAATATTTAATTATAAAAATGTAAAACAGTTCATACAGTTCATAGGAGTATAAATATAATAAAATTAAATATAAATAACAAAATAGTTAAATAAAAACAATGAACAACTTGTATGCATCATTCCTTGGTAAAAGATAAATTATTTAAATGGAGAAAATGGATAACAGTTCCATACATAGTAATATAAATATAACAATCACATTTTTTTTCCTAGAAAAATCACAACTCGAGAAATTAATAAAATATGCTTTTTTATGAATAATAATTGAATATATTAAAAAATATGAAAAATAAGCTAAATATTTTCTTATATCCAAAATATGCTAAAATATGCAAAATAAATGTTTTCTTATGAACTCTATGATTGATAAATCGTCCAAATTTTTTGTCCTCGTAAATCTGCAGAAAGCCAATAAAAATATATACAAACCTAAAGATCCGCTTTTTACTTATGATGATCATTTCAATGAATTATTACTTTAGATACACTCAATTTATTAATTAGGATTGAATTAATTCAGACATTTTTGAATTAAACAGATATAAAAAAATTATAACTATCTAGTTATTGTAATATAATATTAAATTTGATTTAACTTTCAAAAGTTGATACTAACTCGAAATTGAGCTTCTCTTTCAGCATTGGGTTTCTTCAGAACTACCAATAGTGATGCATTTCAAAGACTTCTACTTTATGTAATTATATTGTCCTTTTGAAGTTTTGATACTAGTTTATTAATCGTTTAATGGTTAGGATGTGTACCCTAAATAGGTAAACTCACCCTTGGAGTTGGTGTTAGAGTTCTCCTACATCTACTGTAGTAAGCTGATCGGAATTTTCTGGTAAATCAATTTCACTTCCCTTTGGCTCATCGACCCTAAATTATTTATTTATATTTACCTCACACTAACTACGTATTTACCAGAAAAGAAATAACAATAATAATAGTAAATAAATAATATTTAATGGCAAGCAAACACAAAAAAAAAAAAAAATTTAACTTACAACACCTCAAATTTAGTTATTAATTCAAATAAATTTTAGTTTGTTCGGAAATATGTTCTCATTTGAACAGATTTCTTCCTTAATGGAATGTTCTGCTATTGATCTGTTTAGTCCCTCGTGAATTAAAGTTCTGTGTCCCGAAACTCCTCGCACAAGAACCACTATACTGATAGTGGGTTTCATTTATTGTTTATAAGTAACGTACCTATCATGTTACGTGCCGGCAACTCGCGGCAACCATGTGAGAGCGTGTCGATATCAGCACAGAACAATATATCAGTGATATCAGTTAATCGCTTGATTGTGCGCGTCCATGATGAAAACAAAAACTCGGGGAACCGGGCAAGATAGTTATGAAGTCAGCGATTCCCAGTGGTGATGGCATAGGCACATTAAACTAGGAGGTATAAGAGGATCTTTAGCTCCCAGTACCTCAATTCAAACCTAAGTTCAAATTTAGCACCCCTGGTTATTTTTTAGATCATTCTATAATAACTACAGTAAAATACCATACATTTTATTTTACAGAAATTTCAGCATCTCAATATTATAAATCTAGTTGCACTTATGGGTGACGATTGTGGCTACTCTCCGTCGGATGTGGCACGTCCAAATATTTACCGAGTAAAAAAAATTATCCGACTCCGTGTTATACACGTATTATTATTGTTTTCAACAGTACCTTTTATTTTTACAATGTTTCTCAAGCTGGGGGGCGAGCCAAAATGTCCAGGGGGGGGGGGGAGGTTAAAATATTGAAAAAAAAAACACGAAAAATGAAAACGTTGCTGTTTTCTATTCTGTGCCTTGCCGCTGTGTTGGTCGATTTTTTTAAGCAAATAAATTCGTTTAATAAAAAAATAACTTCATTGAAGTTGTATTCTTATTAATCCAATAGCCAACGTTTAAGCAGGGACTGGTACCAGGGGCGTAATTACGGGGGGGATATGGGGGATAGATCCCCCCACGAGCTGTATTTATATATTGTCTTAAACCTACAAATAGCTCAAATACAAACTTATAAATTATTATGAAACTAAAAAAAAAAAGGGTTCATAACAATGATTTTCATAAATATTTTGAAAAACTTACAAAAAGGTCAAATAAAATGGATTTTGAAATTACCATCCCTAGAAAAGTTAAACGACAAAAACCTTGATTAAATTATTTTCCAAATGACCCTTAACATATTTTTAAAATTAGTATATTCCTTCCTTTTGTAAAAATTTCGTTCAACAGTTAAAAGACTGATTTTTAAACCATAAAAATATTATTAATTATTATTACAATAAATTATATAAAGTCAATAAAATCGCAACTTAATTGATTTTGTATAGACCCGACGATGAATTTTTAATTTGAAACCAATCGTAATTTACAAACATAATAATACTCTAGGCCAGGGGTGGCCAGCGAGAAGAGACTCGAGAGCCACCAAATATATTAATAATAAATACAGAAGCGCCAAAATGTAAAAAAAAAAAAAGGTCATATTATTATATAATTTATATATATATATATATATATATATATGATATTGTAAATAAGATAAGGTATGGAATTTAATAAAATGTGAAGAATACGATAAAGATTTTCAAAGAGACTTAAGACTAAATAATTTAAATCATTTTCCGTACTTAAAAAAAATTGAGGATTGTTTGGTTGGAATAGCAACAAAATTAAATTGTGAATATTATGTACAAAAATTAGAGTGTTTATCAACTCACTTTGAAAATCGATTTGAAGACTTAAAATTACTTAAACCTTCGATTGCATTTTTAGAAAATCTCTTTGTAATTAATATTATTGAAAATGGATGTCCAATATTAAACTCGAATTTAATGGATACGGCAGCTTTAGAAATTGAACTATTGGAATTATTGGAAGATGAAGGACTAAAGCAGTTCAAATACAGTTGTCATTCTTTGTTTGAATTTTGGAAACATGTACCTGTTATTAAATATCCAAAAATTACTCTTTGCGTTCAAAAGTTAATTTCGATTTTCGACAACATTTTCTTGCGAGTCTTTATACTCAACTATGGAAATGATTAAATCTAAACATCGATCAACATTAACGGATGATCATTTAACGGAATTGTTAAGGACTGCGTTAACAACATATAGTCCTAATTTAAAAAAAACTTACAAGCAAAATAAACACGCAACAAATAAGAAAATAAATTATATTAAGAACACTTTATTTTTACTTATTTATTTCTATACACTATAATTTAATAAACTATTATACTTTTTCAAATATATAAATTCATATTAAATAAATCTTTTGTAAAAATGTTATAATGAGATGCGAGCCGCGGTTTGGCCACCTCTGCTATAGACTAAGCATTTATTTATTTATTTCGATATACAGTGTTTGACTTGGAAAAAATAAGAGGGGGTACTCTGATGACATAAAAATGTTGCATCTCTACCTAATTAAACATTGAACATAATCGTGTTCACCCCAGTGGCGTATTAGGAGGAGCTTCCTCTTTTACTTCAAATTTTTGTTTTATATTGTTATTAATTTATTAATTTATCATACTAAGAAATACATAAATGTGAATATAAGAAATTCACCTCTTCCCTAAAAAAGGCTCTAGAGATATCACTGGTTCACCCAGGTATTTATTATAAATAGTTACTCCAAAAGCTATCTACTGATATCTCTGTTAATTGTTATGTGTATATTTTATCACTTACATCCACAATCATTTTACGAATGACAAACTCACAAAAAAACACTGAAATTGAAATTAAATAACATAAAATAAATTTCAGTAAAATGAGAATAGTTTTCTTTAAAACTTTTTTACAGCATGTTTTACAGCAAAAAAATAGGTCACGAGCAAGTCCTTTAAATTAAATTATTCTTATAAAAATTCGTAAATAAGAATACAATTTAAGCAGTTTAGCACTGTTAAGTTAAAAATCGTATTTCTGATATGCTATGTACATTAAGCATACAAATTGTGAATGTTCCACGCATGGGCATATTTTAGGGGAAGTTAAGGAGCGACCCCCTCTGAAACCATATTTAAGGAATTGATTTAATGTAAGATATACATTTCAAATTTTTTTTAATGTTGATCATTTTATAACAAAATAAAATTACGCGTGGCTATGAATACTGAATCGAGCTTTTTGTCGGGTCCATACTTTGTAAAAAATCAAATAAAATACAACTGTAAATTTCAAAACACAAACAGTAGTTAAAAAATAACTACACAAAATCGATCCTAAGTGGATCCGGCATTAAATTAAAAAAAAAAAAAAAAACCACAAATATTAAAGATTCACTTGATTTAAATATTACCAAAATTTTACTTGTAAATTTTGAGTCTGAATTAAAGAAAAAATTTGAGACCCCTCCCTAGAAGTCTGAATACGACCCTGGTTCCACGAACATTTACTAATTTTATGTTGTGATTCAATGAAATTTTCACAAGCCCCTGCACAGCTTTAAAATAGTAAATCCTTTGGGGATACTGCAGATGTATTTAGTTCTCTTTCAATCGATATTATTAAAGATGCAGTGACATCATTGGCAAAAAGAAAAAATAATCTTCAAAGAAGTTCAATATAAATTTAATATTGAATGTTTTTTGTAGGTAATAAATATAAATATATTTAACATAATTATTTACTTAAAAAAAAATATATATATATAAAACAAAAGCTGTTATAATTTTCATAGAGCAAATTCCTGAAGAATATCATCATAGTTTATTGCTGTAGTGACATCAGCATCTATATTCATAATGACTAATGCAGATAATCTTTCTTCACCATGTAAGACCTTAAGTATGATTTTATACATTTTAGCGCTGAAAATAATATTTCAGGTGAATAGTTATTTGCTGAAGTGCATAATAACATTCTTAAAGAAATATCCACATAAAGAAAGATATTCTTTAAATCACTTTTTCTTAATACTAAATAACTACCAAAATTAATACATTCATTAGAAAATTAAGTTAGTTCCCAAATCTGTATTGAATACATTTTAATTAAAAAAAAAAAAAAGAGTAATTTTTTAAAAGGATGTAACATGCAATTTTTCTTTACAACAATTCTGACTTTAATTTATCTAATATTACAAAATATACCTACATTTACTTTGACAATATTTTTTGTTGAACTGACATCACAAAATGTTTTAATTTTTTTGTTTTTGTTGTTTTAGAAGTTCATAATACCACATTTTTCAATATTTTTTTTAAAACTTTTATAGCAATTATCTGTAAAAATATCACCAAAGTATTTAATTAATGATTGATAAAGTTCAACAGCAACATTTAAATCAATATCAACACTTTGAAGTTTTTTGCCAAATGTATTAAACTTATGAAATATGTATCCCAAATAAATTGATAATATGATTCTAATAAATTCAATATTTTAAATATAGGTACTATTTGCTTCACATAGAAGTTTTTTACATTCTCAACCACTTAGCTTTTTTCTAGATTCCATGTTGAAAATCTACGTAGAATCTATTATATAATATAGTAATATAAATATAATTTATAATACTATATACATTTATTAATCATGCATATAGAATATTGCACTTACCAATTAAATCTGAAGCTGTAGTTATTAGTTTATAGAAGGAATAACTGAAAAACTGAATAATAATTTTTTAAGTAGAGAGAATTATTAACAATAAAGAGTAAATACAAATATTAACACTAAGCGTCTAAGCATATTATTACTTAATACACGAGACATCTAAACATAGCGTAACACTCAAGTCGATTGATAAAAACACAATAAAACTGGTCGGCGACGCTCGGAGAAATATTTTTGAACGTAATGTTATTTTTACCTTGTATTTGCTGATAAAAAGGAATTGTTGTCACAGGCTATAAACCACGAATAAAGATAGAATTCCCATCTATAATCGTGATATATATAAATATAATAAATCACATATTTATATTTATATCTGTGATTATCGCGATCTCATGCCGCCCATAGATTCGTATAAAAACCGTTTATTTACATTATAATTATTATATCAACAGTAGCGGCTCGTAGTGAATATTCTGGAGAGACTTAAATTATTTAACACATCTCCATAAAACAACGAACAAGAAAAACCCTTTTGTTGGAAAATCAATTATACTTCATATATAATTTAATATTTTTAACATAATTTAATTGCAAATCTTTTTATAAACTAATTAAATTCTGCAATTTTTTTTATCTGCGAATTCGCAGATGGCGGTGTACGGCGACCACTGCACGGAAATTATTGTCGTTAACCCAGTTTCAATAGCATATATAATACGCGGATTATTCTCCCCGGCTCCCTACGTCCAACAAGTCGAACCTTACATGTTACGATTGATTTACGATTGAACCTGTCGGACGTCAGTTTCACTGAAACGTAAAATGTAACAACGGTCAATCGTACAATGGTTATTATAGGAGTTCATAACTTATAGCATTTACATATTATTTTTGAGAGGTCCTAGAAATACCGATGTGAGCTATACATTTGTTTCAGATAACTAAGAAGCTAAATACGAAATTATATGTTGCATATTTTTGCATATTTCAAAGTATAAGTACTATTTTGGAGATTCATTCTTGCATAATTAGAAATTTGTTATTTGCTATTTTGCTTTTTTAAGTCTTTTTCGGTTTCGTAACATTTGAAACATTTTTAATAACAAGTACCTCAGGGCTGGCGCTAGAAGTATTAACGCCTTGGGCGAAACCATGTTTTGGCGCCCTTGAAACCCCTCCCCCAACCCACTTAATTTAAGTAGAAGTAAAATAAAGTTTTTTAGTGAACTTAAATAAAATAAGTACATATTTAGTATAATAACTTAGTATTATATCAACGCATTTTTTGGACAGGTTTTTGTTTTTTCGTTGCAAGAATATAATAGTTCTAATTTTGAGCTTAGCGTTTTTTACTTTTTGAAAGTTTTTTCGGGGAATATATTATTTCATGCCACCACTGCCTACAATGTAGGAATACTGTGTTTCACTAACAACTTATTTATTAAGACAATCAGAGAATGGAGTTCATTGTAAATAACTACCTAAAAAGAAACCAAAATATTATGTAGAAATTAACTAAACAAAAAATATGAATATTGATTACCTGTTAACTGTAACTCGTGAGTTTAAACCAGGGATTCTCAAACTTTTATAAACACTTTAATAAACTTTTTATGTATCCCTTCTTAGTTGGTAAAATAAAATATATATTAAAAATTTAAAGACACACACATAATGCAAAATAAAAAATAAAAAGACCACCACAATGGTTATTTGTACTGATTATATGTATAAATAATACGGCTTATGGTGGAGGGGGCATGGCCTATTCCTCTAATAGCTATGGTACTGCATAGTTTCGTAAAAAATGCTGCAACCGACAGTATATACTTTTATAATGATAACTAACAAAAGCATCTATTACATTTTATTAAATTAGCTTATTAATTACGACACTTGGATGTTTACCACCTTAATTAAACAATAAATTGATAAAATTAAAAGAATAATAATAATGAAATATAAATAGGTATTTTTGTAAAACGAAAATAGTCATATAAAAAGTTTATAGCATTGTTGAACGTAGGACAAATCAAACAAATGTTGGACAGTCCTATCCAATGTAGTACGATTGGCAACCCTAGCATAGCTTAATGTCGTGCCAATATAATTTTAACATATATGACTGTGTACTTTGTATAACAGCAGACGCGTTTAATCAATGATGAATTAAACGGTTAGTTACAGTATCATTTTAAGCCTGAAATTCGCAAATGTTAACTTAAATTTTGGAGTTTTTTCCACTATTTAAATTTAAAAGTTTGTTGGCCAGACTCGTACCCCTTAAAAAATGTCAAGTACCCCCTAGGGGTACGCATACCACAGTTTGAGAACCACTGGTTTAAACATTTGACATTACACAGCAGATCGTACGTAGCAAGAGCTCGTCGAAAACAATAAATTGTACGTGTGTGTCGGGCAACTGTGTCTTTTTGATTTACGTAGGGGCGTAGCCAATAGGTAGGCCTGGTAAGCCCTGGCCTATCCAGAATTTTTCTAGAAAAAAACCAATAATATTTAGAAGGGAAATAAGTGAACAATTTTTGGATAACCCATCAGCTGTTATTGACGAATTTGCTGTCAAGAAGATTAGAATTTTTACTTAGAGAATAAATTAAAAATGCGTATATTAATTAATATTTATAGTTGTATTTCATAAAATTCTTATATTTAGGTACTTAAATAAAAGTTAAACCTTTTGAAACTATCTATTTATTTTTTCGTTCAATTTGTTTTAAGTTATTTATTATTCAATTATTTATAAGAATTGACAAATAAATAAGAATCACTGACAACTTTGAAATTGTGGTAGGCTAATAAAAAAAATCGGAAAAATTCCCATTTCCATCGGTGAGTAGAAGTTTTATAGTGGGCCTACCTAAAAAAAATATCCTAGCTACACCCCTGGATTTACGCCACACACCGCGGTATATTCGCCGTAAGGTCCAAACGGTTTTACCGCCGCGTTTTTTACGTAATCGTCTAGTTATATGAATTTATTTGTAAATGAGTAAATATTTTATGAAAATAAATATTAAGACCATCTATTTATTTACTCAGACAAATACGGTGGTATGTTTCCATGCATTATTTTTAAATCAAAACCAGCACTGTATAAATGCAGTACCTATATAAAGTAGAAAGCACAACTGTTATATTCTTACTTCCTGTAGATCGTTAATGTGTATTAAAAGATAAATTAGATGAAAACAATTTTCAGTTTGGCGCCCCTTTCATGCTGGCACTCGGGGCAATCGCCCGGGTCGCTCATAGCTTTCGCCGGCCCTGAAGTACCTAATTATAGAATTATTAATTTTTATACTTGTAATTAATTTATGTTAATTAACTAATTTTTCTTTTGTTTTAAATTATATAATTATTTGTATCATATAGCGACGCCTCAACATTTTATTAATAAAAGTTTAACATTTTTTTTATACATAGTTTATTTTTTTCACATATTTTTGTATTTTTAGTGCATATTTAAGTGCTTATATAAATATTTGTAAGAGCATATTTTAGCGCTTATAACTTATTTTTTTAGAGCTATAAGTTATGAGCTCTGCTTATTAAATTCGGTGCAACTAGATGAGGTTAAGCGGCATTCATGGAGACCGGAGGGGCAATATAAATGCAAATATTTTTCTAACTTCTTAATACCTATGTCTACAGCGATCAAGTAAGACAAGAACGAAGATTCTGCTAATAACTCTCAGTTATAAAGGTGCAAAAGTAGTCGATTTGACGAAAAATGAAAAAAACATTCAATCCAACTAATTTATGAAACTTGACAAATATTTAGATTCGGCTTTTTATTGGCAGAGACTAGGAAAAAAAAATAAAAATTTAAAAAAACTCAAAATTTCAAAAATTCCCCCTAAAATGCCTCCTAAAATGGGCATAAATATTAAATACGCATAAGACTCTTCTCTGCTATATTTTATAGGTGTACGCCAAAATTCAAGTAATTTCAGTAAATATAAAAGTAATTATAAATGAATCATTTAATAAGTAGTATGTATAAAATTAATCATTTACAAATCATAATTAATAATATACTTATACAATTTCTAGCCGATACGTTTGTACTACAAATATTTTATAATTGTAAAAACATCTTTAACTTTGATTTCTGTGATGATTATGACAAAAATATTTATAAAATTTATTTTAACATAAATTTAAAATCCTATTATAGTATAGTATAGTCTATACAATGTATAATAATTGTTGTTAAATGATAACTGTGACATTTCGTCGTTGCAAATTTTCCAACAACTTGTGAAAAATCCAGTGGCTGTAGTAAGTCAATTTAACAGCGCAAGGCCTGATAACCGACTTTATATCATTGAAGTTCGTAGTCGGTTTTTATTAACATCATTTTTGAAAATGATCGTTCCCCGTTACAGTTGCACACCATCAAAACTTAAAAATACAGTTTTTTGATCTTTGATCAAAATTAAATTACTAAAATTACAACCATAAGGTTGATGGTTGATTTGAGTAATTTTTTTTAAAAAAAAATCAATATATATTATATATATGTTATAATGTGTTGAGTGTTGAATTTTAATGGGAAGGCAACGGTTTTCGTTAGGTTTGACTATGTTGAAAGTTGCATTATAAAGGGCATAAGTTGATTTATTAGTATATTGCGGGTTGTCTGGGAGGATTTTTCAAGGGGGAGGATGCCCAAAACCGACTTATTCATCCTACTAACATTTAAAAATATTTGTATCGCTGCTATAACTCTAACTATGTAATCAAAATAAATCGGTTTTAAATTTTCTTACCTTATTTATACACCTTCACGGTGTTTATTAGTTTGTAAGGATGGTCATGGTAGCGTAATGGAATTTTACAATATAGATACATCGAAACGATTAATTAATTAATATTATTTATTAACTTTCACAGTCAAAAGTAAAATTTTTTGTAGTGATTTTAATGATTGTTTTATTTAACTACTTGTATTACATTAATATATATTTATACAAATGTAAGAATTCAATTTTACTCTAATAATAAAAAATTGTATTATTTGATTAAAATAGAAACGCTACATTGACATAGAAGCGTACACGTCATCAAGATAGAGCCAGACGTTAAATGTAATGACATAGAGCCGCAAGACGACAGCTACAATAAATAAAATCTAAAAAAATGAAGTTACTTAAATTTTGGGTTTTTGTCTATTTATATCCTTTAAAATCAAAATTATTAAAATCCTTTCTTAATGCACACCTAGACTATAGTATAAACATACTCAAAACGCTAGCTATCATAATTTAGGCTGTGCGTTGACTATGAATCAATCAGAATTTCTTCTTTTATGTATAAATATGTGTAATTAACATAATGGAATATAAAATATAACTTGGGGAAGTACTTGATACAACTTTGTTAAAAAAAATCGTTTAATTATTTAAATAAAACACTAAAAAATTGTGACTTTTAAATACAATAGACTCTCTCTTCCCCCTCAGATAAAAAAATGAAAAATCGGGCGACATGATGGAATAATTAGAAAAAGTTCAATAGTGTCGTCAGAACATTGGAACATAAAAAAGGCCTATTATTTTATATGTATATGGATTTATAGTACAGGTTATGAATTGTACTTGTAAATGTATGAATTATTATGTTTATACAAATATACTGTGAACATATTGACACATTTACATTGAACATCTGTACCTACAGTTATCTGTGGAACGTAGCCCATGGGTAACCTTTGACATATTTATTGTAATTTCTTCTATTAATTTATTATAAGGTAATAAAGATAAACAAAAAATTGTATATAATAAACAAAAACTAACTACATTTTTTAAATCCTTTAACATTTGACACTTAAAATTTATGAACAATATTATCGAATATATATATAAGTTGGTTACTGATATTGACAATGCAGATGATTATCTTGACTGGTTGAGACGCACCTTAAAGTAGTTTTTAGAATGTGATAATGACGTGTTTTAATTAGCTATGGTTCACTTATAGCAAAGAACTCTTATGTTTAAAAGTAACTTCATCTATACATGAAGCTTTAAAAATGTTAAGGTTTCCTTAACCCCTGCTCTCTCTTCATAATAATTAGGTACATTATTCACTAACTACCTACTGATAATAATTAATTTTTAATGTTCTATTGATAAATCTGAATAAAGTCCATTATTTTAATCGTCGCTTGCATCAAATAGGTACTATTGTTACAAGTATAATAATAATTTATATTTTTATGATTTATTTGGTTTAGAGTAACTTATTATGTTTTATTCACGCTTGTTATATAACGTTTTATATAGTGGTTTGACCTTATAAATAAAATAATAAATTAACAAGGACTGCAATTCTTTACACTTTAGCTGTAATTCAAGACAAAAAAATTATAATTAAAAACTGCGAATCACTTACATTATGTTTAATGATGTTTTTGAAAAAATATTATTTCAACGTATATTATAACAATTGATCATAGTATTCTAATATTATAAATGTTATAAAGGCAATATAAATTAAAATCTAGAAATCGTTAATTGTTTTGCTCAAGTATATGATAATCAAGTTTATAAAATCAAGTATAATAGAGTTTTAATTCAATTTAGGGATCTGGGCACCTAAATTCTAGAGTATTATTTGTTTGCATCACACGTTTCGATTTAAGTTTTAAAACGAACTAATTCGGATGAGGTCAAATTAGTTGAAGAGGGCATATCAATACATTTTCTGTGCAACGGTTTGCAACGCATTATAAAATAGCTGATTAAACATGTGGCATAGTGGTATGTATACGTTACTAGTGATGGATACTATCGAATAGTATTCGATAATTTGAATAAACTGTCGAATATATATTCAAATGTTTTTAATAAAACCAATTAGTGGTTTTTCAATAAAAACCATCGAATAGTTATTTTTTTTAGTTTGGCGGATTATTCAAATAATACTAACGAATGGTTTTATTTTTACATACTATTCGAATATTTAAATTCTCAAGAGTTAAGAGGACGTAACCTAACTTGCTTTGTATCCGTCTTACAAATGTAAAACATACTATAAACCATTTTACGTGAGCTGAACCATTCGGGCTGAAGTCAAAGTTAAGCAACCAAATTTATTTAAATCCGATGTGATTCCTTCCATGGATAAATAATAAATTGAAGAATAAATATTCTACTAATAATAAACAAACTATATAATAGTAGAAAATAATAATGTATAATAGTATATAATAGTATATCGAGCACTCGTATGATAACAAATTAATAAGTTACAAGTGTTACAAATATTGTTTAATAGTTTTAAAAAACTAATAAACTTTTAACTATTAAAAACTATTTAATAACTATTCGAACTATTAGATTAAATTATTTGAATAAAAAATATTAAAATAATTTTAAAACTATCGAATAGATTGTGACCATCCTCGAATACTCTAATTAATCGTTTAGTTGTGGAAGGAATATCGTATAGATAGTGAACTACTATCGAGTAGTTCGATAGTACCCATCACTATACGTTATGATAAATTAAATATTATTGTTCTTTACTCGTGTCGTATATTCGTGTGCGGTTTGTCCTTACATTAATTTTACGATTTGTTCTGTAAGTCAAGAAGTTCAGTAGATTTTTTGTTCACTATTATTTTTAAACTAAAATTATGTCGAAAGAAGAGCTTCCTTTTAAGCCAACGTTTATAGTGAATACTCGAAGACAAATCGTACGCAACTTTACCTTGCATCCATTGCCAAACTTACAGGTATTACCTAGTGGATGGCATAAAAAAATGTTTCTAAAAGTAAGTTTTGTACAGATTTAAATATATGTTTCGTGTTTTTTTTTTTATAAATAAAAGTAATGGGTGATGATGTAATATGACGATGTATTTTTTATATTATTTTATGATATAGTTTTACTTATTATGCAGTTAATAAAATAAGTCAACTCTAATTATAAATATAATATAGTTACTGAAAATGTATACACAAACAAAAAATTGTTATTATTTATATTATTGTATTATAGTTACTTAAATTATAAAAAATAAGGGTTAGCAGAGATAGGATCCTTTAAAAATAAAATGTGGATTATAATTATTATATTAGATTATTATATTATTTATAAATGATAGGTAGGTACAATTTCAATACAATACTGTACATAAACCGTTTTTTGCTTATTATTTAAAAAATCGTAAATGTAATAGTTTTGTCTAAATGAAAAATAAGTAACGTTGTTTATAACTAACATTAACAGTTTATTTCTAGGACTTGGATTTTAACATAATTTAGCTCAGAACTTTAATAATCATATATTGGTATATTGTTCATACTAAAATGTTACAACTAATATGTATCTCTTTTATAGATTATAATTATCGGTTTTGGTTTCTGATTGATTAACTTTTACCATTGCAATAAGTCAGTTTGGACCGACTAGGTAAATAGAGTGGTGCTATTGCAATAAACTGTAAATTATAATAAGTCTGCAGACTGTATGGATTTACATTAAAATTATAGTTTATCAGTTAAAATGTAGTTAAAACCTGTTCTCAAAATAGATTGTATAATATTTATTTAATATACAATGTAAAATAATTATATTATACATCAATATATTATTTTCAGGCAACTAATAAACTGAAAAAAATACACGTGATTTGGAAGAATAAAAGAATTCAAATTTCTCAGGATCTAAAACGTAAAAAACAGTTAGAACTTCAAATACTTGCTGAATATCTTTTCAAAGGTAATTAAAACTATTGTAAAATGTACCCTTGACGACTCCATCTAATTGAGTTCAATAACATTTGGAATTGATTTCAGACAAAAAATGTAATTACGAATGTTATTTACGTGGCTTGTTTTCAAACGAACGGTTGGATTCTATAGAGAAATATATGAAAATGTCATTTATGCGCACTTTAAACGAAAAATACATCGTAAGAATTATAAACCTATTTATTTTAAACATAAAAATAATTAAAATTTAAAAATATGCACCTATACAAATAGTTAATAAATGTATTACAATAATTTTTTTTTAGTACGGCGTCAAAGTGATAAAATTTGATAGGAAAGGATACAAACAAAGAACTAGACTTTTGATACTAACAAATAAATCATTGTGTTTAAACAAAATACTCAAAAACAAATTAAAACCCAAAGAAAAGATACCGTTGAATTTTATAAAAAAATTGGAAGTCACTTCGGGGATGGATAACTTTTTACTCATCAAAATATCGTCTCAATATCCACACAACAAAGTAAATAAATATATTTTTGACTGCTTATATAACCAAACGAAAAATAATGTTTTAAATATTATAAAGTGATAACTTTCATTTATAGGGAGATATCATTCTTGAAGTCCCATATTTAATAGAATTTGTTACTAAATTCATTAATATCTCGAAAAATTGTAAGCTGTTGAATATTAACGGTTTTGGCATTAATCAAAAGTAAGTAAAACTAAAACATTTGTCTTTTTACTCGAATTGAGTTACCAAAAAAAATTTAACATTTTATAGGTTATTTCATGACATAAAAGGTTCCAAAAGTGGCGTGATCGAATTGAAAAAGAGCAATTCTTTGCCCAGTGTCACCAAGGGCAAAAATAAAAATTTGATTGTTTGTGGATGAAGTGGAAAACAATATAATACATATCAATACTCTATTCATTGTGGTTTACATAAATATATATATATATATATATATATATATATATATATATATATATAAATATATATATATATATATTATAATAATTAACAATACATATCTATTACATAATAAACAAATTATACTTAATTTCTGTACATTTTATACCTGACCTGATTTAGTTCAGAATTTACGTCAGGGTGATGCAGATCGCAGACTTACTTTAGTTGCGTGGTTTATGACCGCTATAGACGAAAATCTATTTATTTTAAATTCAATATTATGAATCTAAATTTACTAATAATGTTGTTATTAATAAAAAAAATAGCCGTTACTGGGACGATCAAAATCCACATTGGACATTTGAAACCAATAACCAAAGTGTTTGGGGAACTAATGTTTGGTGTGGTTTAATTGGTAGTAAATTGCTTAGTCCTTTTTTTTATGATGGAACTCTCAACGATAGACGATATTATAATTTTTTATTAAATTAATTACCGATGATGCTCGATGATATTTCTTAAGCTATAATAGAAAATATTATTTTTTAACATGATGAAAAAATTACTACTGCAACAAAGAATGCAACAAGAATTATGCAGCGCTGAATCATATTTTGTTCACAAAGGACAACAATTTGAACAATTTATACGTTAAATTAATCAATAAATAAATAAACTTGTAACTTGAATAAAAATTAAACTTATTGTTAGTTATTGATAAATTCCAATAGATCCATTAAATTTCACGAAATAAACAACATGCCTACTTATTTACGTTTTTTCTGCTATAAGTTATAATACATACCCAAATTAAAGTGAAAATTATGCAGTAGATAAAATTATAATAACGTGTAAATATCATTTTAATAAATAAGAGTGAAAATATCAAGCCTTAACAATTCTAGAATAATTATTTTCAGTTACAGCCGAAAAAATTTAAAATCAAGCACATTTTATAGTTTTTTTGGTTAAATTTCTGTAACTTGGTCAATTTTGGACTTAGAAAGTTGGTTTAACTACCAAAATTCATTAAAAAAATAGGCAAAAAATAATTAGTTGTTAAAATAGGTGGTTGCCATTTAAGAAAAAAAAGTTGTACTTCGCATGCGCGTGTATATTTAAGTTAAAAAATTTGAAACTCGTAAAAATACACATTTTTAAATTATAAAAATCAACAAAAAATCAGAAGTCAAATCACAGGTCTCTACTCAAAGTGAGTGTTCTCAGTTAGCGTTTACACACTGTATAAGCACCGTAATATCAGCGCTAACACAAAATTACGAAATTATTTTTCATAGTTCATTATTTCAGTATTACAGTGATCATTGACTGCTTTCTTTACGTAGATGCTATTTCCATTTTTTTTATATATATTACTAAAAATGAGTTACTTATTAATAAGTGTGATTAATTGATTACATTTTTTCGTTCCTTAAAACCATAACGTATACCAGTACGTAATTTTGTTAACAATTGTTAAATAAAAATAGTTTATAATCAATATGTTGAATACTTTTTTTGTTTCATTTTGACTAGAAAATTATATATGATCACCTTATGTATGATTAATAATACATGTATGACAAAACGCGGGTTAATGTTGAAACGCGGGTTAAGACAAAACGCGGGTTAAGACAAAATACGTGTTAAGACAAAACGCGGGTTAAAACAAAATGCGGGTTAAGACAAAATACGTGTTAAGACAAAACGCGGGTTTAGACAAAATGCGTGTTAAGACAAAACGCCTGATTATAAATAAGGTGATTTGAATGTGGTAAGAGAAAATCCAAATTAAGGCCATCCAGGAGATAAGTGTATGATTTACCAATGGAATGCATGCTTAATCTTGTGTAAAAACTAATACGCCTAGGTTCGAAAAATCGTACAAAATCATGGTTTTGACTTGGGGTGATGAAAAGGGTATCAAACGATAGATATAGATATCTGCTATCCGTTGTAAAAGTATGGTACATAACATTTGAGAAACGAGTCCGGTGTGAACTCATTACCGGAGGTACTTATTTTGCCGTGTGATGCCTAGCGGTAGAGGTTATTTTTCAAAAACTCGCCAAAAATCGAAAACTCGACCAATCGGTCTGATAGGAGTATCAATCGATAGGTATAGACATCTGCTATCCGTTGTGTAAGAATGGTACATAACATTTGAGAAACGAGTCCGGTGTGAACTCATTATCGGAGGGTAACTCACAACCACATAATGCTAACATTGGACATTGGTTTCAGCAGCAACATCGCATTATTTTTTTCCGTCATACATGCGACTAAATCATCGGATCAATGGTGAACTCGAGCTCAAGTATAACAATAATAATGTACATGGTTTATGCGCTGTCCATTCGAACTCAATTTGACATAAATGCCAATGCACAATATCGAATATGTAATAATTTATAGTGTGTTATTTATTCCTTGAAATTATTTTTATTGATATTATATTCATGTTTCCTCACTGCCTTAGCTTTTAATGAACAATATTTTAACAGCATAGATAATAATATTATAATTATTATATAATAATATTATATTATAGAAGTATTTTCAAGCATTCAAACTATTACACGTGGGGTATTTTTTATTTGTGTTATCCATGTAAAGGTTTACGCAAACAGTAGAGCATAATCGGCCAAAAGGTCGATTGCGATATGAGTTCGAGTCGATCGTGACTACCTTTAATTTTTTTTTTTTCAAAAAGTAATTTAATGTTTATTATTTTATATTTTTGTTAACCCAAATTTCTTGAAAATTCATTGTGGTGTCGTATTTGGAGGGAAAGATAGTCGCTCTTGGAAATTGTTTTTTATAAAATAAACACGTTCGTTATTTTCTAGGTGCACACTAAACTGTGTGACTATGAGCTTTCTTTTCGTTTTTTTCGGTTGATGTTGCAAAAAAAAACATTTATGAATGTTATTCCTCAGCATGACAGAGTGTATACTTCAATATTATAAATTTATGGGGATAAAATATTTTAATAAAAGCAAATATACCTAAGGGAATCAACAAATTAGGTACAGTCACAATATTTAGCTTAGCAGTTTCTTAAACTTATAATTCTTCATATTTTTATATTTATACAGATAAATGCAATACAAAATAATGAGATTTTCATAATTTACAATAAATACCATAATTATTTATCCACACTCAACTAATGATACTTATAATAGGTTTATATATATTAGTTTTTTTTAATGAAACAGATTTATTATAATTTTGAATATATAAATGATTAAAAATAAATGGACAACATGAAATTAATAAGATAAATTAAATAGTTAGTTTAACTTATTGTAAAGTGGATAAATAATTTATTTTTGATATTAATTAAATAGTTATAAAATCAATTTTTTTTTTCAATGCGAATGAAGTTATTATGATTTGATTACATTTGGAGAAATAAGGATTTCTATAATTATTGTAACTAAAAATATTTCAACAATAATTTAATGTATTTTAATGTTCAATAAATACACTAATTAACTTCACAAAAAATGAAGGAAATATTGACGAAGATTGCAAAATTGAATTGGTTTCTTAATTATATTCATATTAAATTATACTATACATATTATACATTTATTTTGGCGTAACTTTAACTGGTTTAGGTTTGGTGGCTGGGGTTGCAACTGTTTGTGCGATTTGTTTTTTCTTCTTTGATAAAAATACTTTCTTGTTATCCGAAGCCAATGCTCTTAATTCATCTTCAGCCAATTTGTTAACATTTTTACTGATCATGCGTTTGATACGTTGACCTTCTTCATACTTGTGTTTTTTTGAAGGCATTGGGCATGCTATGAAATAAAATGTAAACAAATAATGAAATAATAAACAATTAAGAATCAAGTATAATAACACCAACATTTAACAATAAATAAATAAATGCTTAACCTGGAGTGTTATTAATTTGTAAAGTGTTACCAGTTTTGAATTAAAAATTCATTGTCAGGTAAATACAAAGTGAATTAAATTACAACTAGTTAAATATTATAACTTATTTACTTAACTATATATTTTAAATGTGCTATGATAATGTATTTGTACCAACAATTTAAACTTAAGCCAATACACCTATTGTATGTAAAATAATAAAGGAGTTAACTAGATGGTTCATAACAAGGAAAATACAATAGAAAGTTTCTGCATTTGGACGAGAAAGAGCTGCTAGTTTTTTTGTTTATTCATTAAGCTTTAACATTTTGAGCCAAAACAGTATTTGTATTATATTTCAATGGTCCAGTAAAACCAAACCTAACCTATACAATAGAATTTATTTTCTGTGCCTTAAACGATCATACTTGAAATTTTACTTACCTTTTAGCTCTGTCAGCATTACATGTTAATTATATATAAACTTTTTACAGTTACATGATTAAATTACCTTTTCTACTTTTATTTGTTTCGTGCTTCTTTTTCTTTGTAAATGAAACTTGTGATTTATTTTTAAATTTTCCCTGTGGCATAGTGAATGAATTATTTAAAATGTTTTTATTAAGGCAATTATGAAATACAACGTAGTTAAAAAAGTGTGACTTCTTTCTAATCTACAAAATAGGAATTGGGGTAATATTATTTATACGTAAACCATAGACAGTACATAAAAACAGTTACCAAATCAAACACGTGAATTCTTATCATCAAAATTGATAACGATTTGAAAACTATTCATAAAGTTTGGTTATAAAATTAACACTTGGTATTTTTTGAATTTTTTACGTAGATTGAGAAGAAGTAAACAACTGATTGCCAATATTTGCTTACAATACTTTTTAATACAATTATATCAAAGCAAATATCACAATCATAAAATGGAAGTTAATGTTGCGGAAATTAAGCTTGAATATCAAACAGAAGAAGTAGCAATAAAAAATGAATCGAAACCTACAAATAACGTAGACGTAGTGGTATCTATAAAAAAAGAAGATGCAGATGAATCTGATGGAAAAGAATTGAAACCTACAAATAACGTTGATGTAGTGGTATCTATAAAAAAAGAAGATGCAGATGAATTTGTGGGAAAAGAATCGAAACCTACAAATAACGTAGACGTAGTGGTATCTATAAAAA